>NW_010340605.1:40013-52328 GCF_000700745.2 Antrostomus carolinensis | reverse complement strand
GTGAACCTGGCAATGCTGGGTTTATGGTTGGCCTAGGTGATCGTAATGATCTTTTCCAGACAAACTACTGTATGATTCTATGATCTGTCCTTCTGCTCGGATGCCCTGTTAGATATTACAAAGTCTTTCTCTCCCCAGAAAGTTGATCCCTGAGATGGGAACTCCCCAGTGGTAGTGTTAGCTGAATTTAGTCTTAGCTGAATGTGTTACTGGCCACAGCATGCTACTGTAGCTAGACGTGTGGAAGACTAAGGCACTAGTCACTGCACATGCCCTTGTCTGAAGGGTGGCAGCTGAAGAAAGTAGAAAATGGAATTAGTTGCAGTCTTTCCTCTCTTTTCATTCGCATGGTACAACACAGGTACTGAAGGAACTTGTAGAAATCTAACGTGTGGCCTAAAACTGCTTCTTACTATAGACTGACCTTCAAAAGTACGTGAGGTCAGTGGTGGAACTGTTGCTTCTCAGTATTTTGCTCTGGTTAAAGCACTTACAGCTTTGCCTCTGTATTGGCACAGATGTGCTTACTTTCTTTCCCATCTTGTCTATGTCTTTACTCATTTATTTCAGTAAGTCTTGGCACTGGCTACATGTCCCATAGTTCTTTTTTTCCATGGAAGCCTTATTAATTCCAGGGATCTGGTTACTTGCCTTACTATTCCACATCTGTCTTCCTAACTTCTAAACATGTGCCATAGTAGAACTCTTTCATTCTAGGGAAACTGTGTATACCCAACACGAATAGTTTTGATGTGTGTGTATTTCACCTTCCCACCTAGAGTGGGAAGCAAAAAAGAAAGTTCTCCATTCATTTCAGTTGACTTGGACCAGCACTTTTGAATTCTTTATCCTTTTAATGTTATATGTAAAGGGAACTGGGTCATTCAGTTGTTCATGTTCGCTTGGGTTCTCTGTGAGATTCATTTGGGCAATTCTTCCATGTGCCAGAGCAATCAAGAGCCAAATTAGGCCTTATGGGTCCTCTTTTTATCTGTGTGTTTAAGGGGGTGAGGAGCACTTTATAAAAGTGTTTTATAATCAAGGTTTGTTGAGATCTGAAGATAAAAACCATTGCACAGAAGTGTAGCATTATTATTGTAGTGGACTGTTTCCACGAAGACGAGTATTGTTTTGATTCTTAATTGCAGTTCTCGAAAAATGGAGCTTTTTCTACCTTTGATATACCCTCGTGCCAGGCCAGTGAACAGGGCTCCCTTTAACTCCATGCTCTGTACCATTATTTTCCTTTCTTTTTTTTTTTTTTTTTAATAACTTTTTTATGCTGAAACGATATTTTTCTTAAGTTTAAAATTCTTAATTTTCCTTTACTGTAACAGTCTATAAGTGCCAAACAAACCACAGTGCAAGATTTTCTCACTAATATCTTTTGTTTCAGTGAACGACCAGTCTCCAAGAGAAAAAAATATATTTTCTAGAGGAAAAAAAAATGTGTTAATTGGTACCTTGGCGATATATTCACTGTATCCTGTTTTCAACTTTGACTTGCTTAGAATGGAGCACTCTAACTTCTAAATGGATGTGTTTGTTTGTTTTTTTTTTGTTGTTTTTTTTCAACTTTGACTTGCTTAGAATGGAGCACTCTCAACTTCTAAATGGATGTGTTTGTTTGGTTTTTTTGTTGGTTTTTTTGTTTGTTTGGTTGTTTTTTTAAAAAAAGGAAATTGGGTTAATATTCCTGTGTATATGTATATTTTAGAAAGAAATAGACTGAACACACCCCACTCATTGAGTGAGTGGCTGTTGTGTAGGTTATGTACTTCAGAGTGCTGCAATTAATCAATTAACTGTAAAATTAATCAAGTGCATCAGAACTGGGCAGGAAAAAAAAATGCTGTTAGCAAGTATCTTTATTACAAGGCTTTACAGGTGCTGTGAATGAAATCAGTCATAAATGCCACAGTTTAATACTCATCTGTTTAAATTAAATTATCAGGAAACTTTGAGTCTTTTTTCAGACAAGGGCTTTGAGTTGTAACTTAAAAACCAGTCGATAGTAATGAGCTTTTTGTGGGAGAAGCCAGCCCCATAGAAAACCATGAGGAGCTCAAGTGGGAGCTGTTGCTCCTGTGGGGACCATTGAAATAGAGTCACCCTGGAGATGATGCCTGCTAGGAAAGCAAAATAGCTCCTGCTAGCCAGCTGTTGGGGTTTGGTGTCCGTGAGTGGTGAGGGTCCTGGACTCACACCCTCTTTTGTGTTCAGGGATCATCTGGCAGACACCATCATTCATTGTGAGCAGTTTTTTTTTTTTTCTCTCACTTCTGGCAAAAATTACTCATGCAATTCAAAGAGAGAGAGGTGGACAATGCCTTGCACACACAGGGAAGATTTCCCCTAGGTTCTTAGCTCCTGCTAAGCAAAACAACTGCCCAGAGTTGAGTGGCACCTTGTACATCAAGGGAAAATATGAAACATCTTGGCTACTGCTGAGCTTGGACCCCATCTCCATATTTTTCAGCCCATGGTAACATTGTTGAGGAGTACAAAGTACAGCAGAATGCCCTGAAATTTCCCTCACTATTGCATAGTCTGGTTTCCTCTAGACATGTGACCAGTCGGTTGCTTTAGATATGGATTTGGAAGAGTCCTGTGAAAAGTTTAGCTGAGTCTAAGCACCCACAGCTGTGTAATCATGGAGGTGGTGGCAGAACTGATCAAGCTTCTCAAATAGAGACATATTTATTTCTTCTGGTTTGGCAACTTCTTTCTGTCTCTGATATCAATAAGCTGTAAATGCAGCAACTGGCATGTGTTTCTACTTTTCTGCCAGAAACTGGTTCGTGTCCAGTGGAGCTCAGTTCACCAGGTACCTGTGGAATTGGGCATGGGTTTGCTGTCCCAAAAACTCAGCACTAGTTTTACTCACCTTCAGCCAGCTTTAACAATGTCACCCAAACTCTGTTGTCTGAGGTTTGCCCAGGCTATTGTACAAAGACTCCTGCGCTGCCAAGCAAGCGTGTTTTTTGAGCTCGCTTACAGCATGCAGGACTTGGGTGGGAGTGTTGATCTGCTTGAGGGTAGGAAGGCTCTGCAGAGGGATCTGGACAGGTTGGATCAATAGGCTGAGGCCAATTGTGTGAGGTTCAACAAGGCCAAGTGCTGGGCCCTACACTTGGGTCACAACAACCCCATGCAATGCTACAGGCTTGGGGAGGAGTGGCTGGAGAGCTGCCTGGCGGGAAAGGACCTCAGGGTATTGGTCAACACATAGATGAATATGAGCCAGAAGCATGCCCAGGTGGCCAAGAAGGCCAACAGCAACCTAGCTTATGCCAGCAGGACTAGGGCAGTGATCAGCCCCCTGTACTGGGCACTGATGAGGCCGCACCTTGAGTACTATGTTTGATTTTGGGGCCACTCACTCCAAGAAGGACATGGAGGTGCTGGAGCATGTCCAGAGAAGGGCAACGGAGCTGGTGAAGGGTCTGGAGCACAAGTGTGATGAGTTCCCGGCTCAGGGAACTGGGGTTGTTGAGGTTGGAGAAAGGAGGCTGAGGGGAGACCTTGTGGCTCTGTCCAAGTCCCTGAAAAGAGGGTGGAGAGAGGTGGGGGTGGGTCTCTTGTCCCAGGTAACAAGTGATAGAACAAGAGGAAATGGCCTCAAGTTGCTTCAGGGGAGGTTTAGGTTGGATATTAAGAAGAATTTCTTCACTGAAAGGGCAGTCAAGCATTGGAACAGGCTGGGCGGGGTGGTTGAGTCACCATCCCTGGAGGTATTTAGAAGACCTTTAGATGTGGTGCTCAGGGACATGGTTTAATGGTTGGACTTGATGATCTTAAAGGTCTTTTCCAACCAAAACTATTCTATGACGATTCTCTGATGGACTGAAAATTTCAAACTGACAAAGCTGCTTGTGCTTGGGCAGCAGCGTCTAAATTCATAGATCCCAGTTTTAAAGTCCTTTCCCCAACTAGTAAGCATCTTCTCAAGTAGCTAACCTGGATTAAAACAAGCTCCTTCAGTGGTGTGGTTCTAAATCCAGCAAGCTGTTCCGCAGCCATGCTGAGGTCTCTCTGTAATGACCTGAAAGTAGATTCTGTATTGAAATACTGCAGAGCTGACATTAAAACATCTGTTATTGCTAAGTAAATATTATTAATGAATAAATAGTCCCTCAAAGACTTGTCAGTGCTTACGCTTTGTACTTTTATCCATCTTCTGTATATTTGTTTTTGGTTCCTTCCTCCTGCAAAAAGGAAATAGCTCCCTTCCCTGAGCTGTGGGTAAGAGAAGAGCTCTGAGGAATCACATTAATAAATATGCACCCTGCATGGAACGAAGAAGAACTTCTCTGTGGCCCACAGTTGTCCCAAGATAATTTTGTGTTTGTTTTCCACAGTACTATCTGGTGAATAAACATGACTGTTCCCCACTTCCCATCTCTCACAGCTCGCTGTAGGTGACCAGTCAACCAGTTGGTGCCAAATTAATGACAGAAAACAGATTTTTATTGTCCAAGTCGGCTGTGAATGATGGGACTCTGCTAATTCCCAAGAAAGCCGATGAATCTGCCAATTGAAATACCGCATTTACAATCCAGACTGTCACTGGCAGCAGATTTTTTCCTTTTTTTTTTTTAAAGCAAAATAAACCACACACAAAATCTTTTTATTGATCGAGGAGGGAGGATAAAAAGGCTGATTTAATCTATTTTCCTAAATTCTGTACCACTGAGGCCACTTCTCTTCTACCCCAGGGGAAATGCATGAACTCTGGACCAGCCCTTCTTCTCAAGAACCTCAGCAGTTTCTGCTTACTCCTTGCCATCTCCTGCAAGAGCAAATTTAAAACGTAAGCAGGGGTCTTTTTTTTGGAGGGTTGGGTTTTTTTTTTTTGTTTTGCTAGAGGCTGTGCAAAAGTTGGACTCAAAGTTGAAATTCAGTGATATATACTTGGCCAAAAATATTACGAAACACACTGTAAAAATTATTTTTAAAAATGACCGAACCATTCACTTCAGTGAGCTGCTATTATTTTTCTTGGTATTATTTGTTTTATTACTCATCTGTGATAAAATTGTAGATAGTTATGTATGCACAAATATACCGTTAGGAATATTATCCTGTTTCAAGTGTGACTGTTTGAAGGAAAGAAAATACTGGCCCACTAATAATGCAATATAGAATTAAGGGAAATACTATTTGCCTATATCCTTTTCATTCAATATCATCATTGTCTTTGGAGGTTTTGATTTAATTTAAGGCAAAGCAAAATCATTCTTATTGTCCCCAACAGCTATTGGAGAGAATCCCATGGAAACTGTGTCAATTTTTACTATTTATTTATTTATTTTTGTGGGGAGGCAAAAATCTTGTATAACCTGTAAAGTGAAAATACCAAGTTTATTGATAGTGGAGTTTTTCATGGGAACAGTTCCAGCCACTAAGCTATAATGGTTTCAAGCTTTAAGCAAGCCTGTCCTTTCCCCTTCTGCTCATGTGTGCAGAAATAGGTACTATGAAGGAGCAGCTTTTGGAGACAGCTTTGGCCAAAGAGACAAAGGTTCTGGCAAAGAGATAGAAAAAATAAATTGTGTGGAAACCTGTTTGCAAGAGAAATAAAAAATTTTAAGGATTATAAAGGTCTGGCTGTGTACTCATGACGCATCAAGTAGCCCATCAGCTTTCAGTGAGAACTAGGACCCTACTGTGGTGGCCTGGTGGAGCCAAAGTATAATTTGGGGTTGGAAGGGCAGGACTACTGTTCTGCTTTTTCGGAGTAGGCCAGTAGCTCCTCAGAAGTGACCTTCATATCACACTTGGCCTGACAGGTACTCCAAACATCTACTGAACAACTCTACTTGTTATTCTTTTGTTCTTCAAGTACCTAAGCAGCTGTGGGAGGATCAAAAGTACCTGCTGTTTAATCTGCTCAGTATCTATTTCTTATTTTTATTTCCTGCCCTGAGGACTGGTGAAACCTTTGTCTGATGAAGTCTTTATTGGATGAGTGCTGCTGGATTTGCCTCCTGCCTTGAAGAAGACAAATGGGGACTGCCTGGGAGGGAGAAGGTGGGTGTCAGGGTAAGGGATGGCTGCCTGAGTGGAAAATCAGAATGGGTGAGCATGGGGTGTGGAGCAGGAGCAGGTATCCATGGCTCCCAGAAAGGATGAAGGTCATGTTCAACAGAAGGCTCAGGTGCTGCAGACGACACCAACAGAATACAAAGGCTTCTTCTAACAAGCCAAATCATTTCATCGGGTTAATATATGCAATAAATATATTTTCTATGTAGTTATCTCAAAGTACATTATTGATAAATTTTTAATTACTCTAATATTAATGGCTGAAGCTTTTGTAGAACGCTTACGTATTTAATAAGCTACAGCTAATTAGCTTATAGAGATATACATATATAGATAATTAAGATATTAATCATTTAAAGCATGAACTATCATTTAGGAAGCCTGTTAATTGTCATGTAATTTTGTAAGCTATCATTTTAACTGCCAATTACATTCATTTCTATTTCTCAGCAATTCACTGCATATTTTCTATTAAAATATCTCTATGCTTTATATAAATCATAAACAAATGCGAGACAATGATCCTTTTATCTTTAGGTTACAACTTGCTGATCCAAACTTAACTCAGTGGTGACTAAAATTTGTTGCTACAGAACAATACTGGCAGAAGAACAAATGGATCTCATGAATAAATTCAAGCTGAATAGCAAGCAGCATGCAGAAGGTTGTGGAACAGCCTTCAGAAGAAGAGTGGAATAAGATGGTTGAAATTTTCTGAAGATGAAGATTGATAAATTTCTGTATGGGATTGTTCAGGATGATTGTCTGCAACAACAGGGGGCTGAAATAAATAATAAAAAAAAGTTCTTGCTGTTGCATTCAGTCCTTTGTGCAATGAGAAGGAAAATGATATCAGTCCATAAGGATGAACATCTGTGTTATGGAATGAAGATCATGAATGAAGAGGCCAAGAACAGGATGGACATGGATAACTTCTTAATGAGCAGAGGTGAGTCGTTCCCAACCACAGACTTACTCTATTGCAAATCACAAGGAATTTCCACTAACATCAGTGCAAAGAGGAAGCTCTTGGCTGAGAACTGGCTTCTAAGAGTGCCTTTAGATGATTTCGTGAGTCCTTTCTAATGCTTGGACTGTTAACTCCTAGACACAAATGACAACTGGATTAAGTTTAAGAGAGGAAATGGAGTCAGTGTTGTCACTATAGCTAACACTGGAAGAAAGGTTATATTTCCCAAGGTTGTGGCACCTAGTGCTTTTTCTGTGTCAACGAAGTCGTCAAAGGTAGTTTCAATACAAAAGTGTTACTGACAGGGCAGGGACACCTCATCTGCATCTTCTGTTCCAAAGCTGTCTGAAACTTAAAAATAAATAAATAAAAAAAATAACAAAATTAGGTTCTTGATTGGTGAGAGACTGGAAGGTGTACTGAATTCACTGAAGTTGTGGTGGTTGGCATTTGCTGGTGGTGAGCCCAAAATGGATACTCATTGCTTACTGTTTTTTTCTACATGAATCCTTCCTCAAAATTAATTCAAAAAGAGGACAGATAAATTCACTGAGACTCTCGTCGACATCCGCTGACCATTGCCCTGAATGGGGCTTTTGCCTCAGGAACTCTTAACCTGTTAATTAGGGAGATTTAGAGGACAGGTGGGCATAAAGATGCTTAGTAGGCATATTCCACTTCTTATACTTTTTTCTAAATGTTCACTACTACCAGTTATCAGAACTGGGACTCTGAAATGGATAGCCTACAAGCCTCACTCAGTATGAAACCCCTCCTGCTCTTCAAAAACCTCTTTCTCTCTGACTTTTTTTGTTCTGAGAGAAAAATATGTGAAGAGTTTTGAAAAAATCAAAGTATCTGTGTTTTCAAAACTGCAGTTTGTGTTACCAAATGACATAAAGGAATATATGTGGTTATTTATCTTCCCAAGTGTCATTTCCATGAAACTGCTCCTGATAAAATGAACCTAATGGAAAAATCTGTTAATATTTTGCCGTGTATAGGATTCATTTGCTGCATGGAATATGTTGAGTTTTTAGGAGTTTTTAGTGCGCGCATTTTCTTCTGGTAAGTTTTCTATGTAAAATTGATCAGTCCATCATAATCTTAGGACCAGTCCAGTCAGGTGCTAAACCCTCACTGATGCTGGCAACATCAGCATATTGTAAAGTCAAGTCTTTTATTTACCTAACAAGCTTAATATCTGATTCAGACCATCATTACATCACCAAACGTGCTGATCTTAAAAATGTCATCGAAATTAAAACTGCACAATGCTACTGAATTAGGTAGTCTCCTGGCCCCCTGCTTGTCACAGACTGTTACTTTTAACCAGAACTTCAAAAGCTTGTGGTAGGCCAAAATGTTTTTGTTCCTTCTCCCCCTTCCTACTACTTGAAACCCCTTAGGTGGTAGAAAATGGTGTAATATTTTCTTATAACCTAAGCTATTATTTGCTTTTGTTTTCTTCTGGTTTCTAGAACCATTTCCCTAATCCTGAGTTGTTTTTCCAAGTTAAGGGAAATATTTAAAATAATCTGTTAATTGGAAAGTGTTGCTTTTTTATAAAGAAAAAAAATCTCCATGTGGAAGGGGAATTGCTGTTTGGGGGTTTGATGTTTTTCTTTACAGGCTGCACAAACTTGGAGGGGCAAAGCCTGAGAGCAGTTCTTTGTTTTCTCTGGGTTAATGGCTTTCAGCTGGATGTCTGTCTGCTGAATAATGACTGAGCTGCTACATCAGTCCGTCTCTTTCCACTGCAAAACATGCGCTCAGTTAATGGCATTGACATATTGGAAGTTGGAATGAGCCTCCCCGCTTGAGTTGTTCAAACATGATACATCCTACCAGAGTAAAATCAAAGCAGGAGATGTGACAAAAGGGGAGGATTCAAGGAAGATGATAGCATGTTCTGAATATGCAGCATCAAAGAGACTTTGGTTTTGACATCACTTGTGCCGCTCATTATTTAATCATTCCCATCCTGAGTATTTATTTTCTAAAGGGAAAAACTGGTTTTCAGATTTTGAGTCCTATGGTTTTGATCTTTAGTATATACTTGTACTACTGGGTGATGTGGAAAAATAATAAACAGTAGGAAGCTTGGAGTATTCTCTCCAAAATTGCTGAGAGCAAATTTGAAAAGTACTTAAGCAGCACATAAAATTTTCAAGTCCCTCTCACTTAGTTATGGGATTGAGTTATCTAAGTTACAGAGACACTTCTAGAAAATACCCAGGTGTGTTTCTACAGCAGGAATCAGTGTCTCGACACATGACACATGGATATAAAATAAGTATCTTGGCTGTACCATGAGGTATACTGGTTTATTGTGAATTTGTGTATACTTATTTATTGTGAAATTGCTTTTTTTGGTAATTACAGTTGGGAAAATGCACTGTTAGCAACTAACCAGGAAGCAAATAGCCTGTAACAATGCAAGGATTGATTGGAATAGTTACTGATTTGACTTGGTTTTGCCTTTCAACACTGTTTTTGGAAGATGAAGTCCTCTGCCTGCCTCCATGTGCCTTGCCCTTGGTTACTGCTAACCTGTGTGATGGAGGCTGATGGTAGTCTGAAGCCTGAAACTGGTTATTATTAGGCTGATAGATTTCCAGTTAGTCAAGCTAGTTTTTGCTAAACACCTTTTGTTTCCCACTCAAAGGCTTCTGTCCCCCTCTACCAGCCTCCCAGGTGGGCAGAGGTATTCCAGATAATGCGCACAACGGCATCAAGTGTGCAAAATACAGGAGCTGGAATTTGTGAGGTCCCATGTGAAAGTTCATCAGCCGCCCTGAATTGCATTCCAGAAACGACAAAAGCTATCAGTCTTGTGGGTGCAGACCCTTTCGATTTGCTGACAGTAATAATTCCACCCCTAACTCTTTGGTAATACATTAACATTAACTGTAATTTTTGCCTTTAGACAGGCTCTGCAGTACAGCATTGATGGTTCCTACCCTATAATTGTAGGATCCTCATTAATCAAAAAGAATATTATGACATTGTGAGCTCACAAGAAAGACAATTCATGACTGACACAATAAAGGCCTAAATTATACTGCTTTGATGATTAGAGGTGCAAAATTGCTTTTTAATTTTTTTTTTTTCTCTTGTGAAAAAAAGGATTTAGCAGCTGTAAGAAAAATCTCTGTGTAATGAAAGTAGGGAGCATTCAGAGTCAAGAAATACCAGCTCTCTCTAGAAGAAACCTTAATTTCAAAAAGAAATTAAAATTTAAAAGCCGTTTTGGTAGTGTTTTTTATTGATAAAGCTGAATTTAAATCAGGATCTTGAACAAGAAATACGTAGGAAGCACACTGCTGTAGCACTGTGTTTAGTACTTCACTGCTGTTACCCTTTAAAATTACAGAAGTTTATATATGGCTCTGGCCAGCTTCCAAAATGTGTTTTGACATATATGAAATGATTAATACTCAAACACATCTCATATATTGAATGTGGTTGTATACATTCTCCTTTGTTCATAAGGAGCCAGAGATTCTGAATGATAAATGAAGGAGAAAGGAAAAAAAAAAATGTTAAAGCCAAGTTTCTTCCACTGAAGGTAAGTCAGCAAATCCATTGAGTTCCTAGAGGAAACCTGAAGGCTGTTTCCATAAGCCCTGGTTTAAGTGGAACCAGTCCAGTGGGAAGTCTTGAGAAGACCCAAAACCCCCTGAAGACAGAGGGTTGAAGGGGTGTTGGGTAGGTGATGTGCTCCCAGAGGAGGACTTTCTCCTTGTTTACTTGTGCCCGACAGGACTTGTGTGTTCCAAAGTGCTGTGATTAACAAGTAAATTAATCAAAACAGTGTTTTCTCCCCAGGGATTCCTGCCTCCAGAACAGCCTGACTGCAGCATTTGTGATGCAAGTAACCAATAACTGAAATGAGTGTTTCAGACTCTGGGAGAATCCTCAAAATTACCTCCTGAGTTGGGTTCCTCGTATGTGCACGACTTAGTCCAGGCACTCTTGTCTGTCCATAGGTATTCACATATGTTTTTAAGTATAGCCCTGACTACTGACACAGCCAGATTTCTTCTGTGTGTGTTAGAAATGACTTCCTTCTCCTTTCTGGAAAAAATAAGATAGTTGAGGAAATGAGGGTAAAAAAGTTCTCTCTGAATATCACCCAAATCCATATCTCTTCTCCAGATAAAGCATTTTGCATGCTGCCCCTATGTCCATTTCTTTTGCTTCCTCAATATTGTGATATATAGGATGGTTAAAATTAGCCATTAAGTATAACTAATGAGGAAAATAGTAATTTTAAAAATATTTCTTTAAATATTCCTTCTTCTTTTAAAAAAAAAAAAAATTGTGATTGTGCCCTTTCCTAATCATGTTTTGGTAATATGTTTATTTAATTTTATCTAATTATTGTGATGTATAATATTAATTTATTAAATGATATTTTGTGCTGATAAACATACTATAAATAATAAGCTTAAAATAATAATAACTACAACAAAAATAACAATAAATGTAATAATAATAATAATAATAAAGAAACAGAAGGACAGTTCAATTGGTTGTATCGTCATGTTTTCTTCTTCTAGGTCTTATCAGCAGTAAAAGGAAGTTAATGAGAACCTTTGGAGACTTATAGGTTGCAGGAAAAAAATTAAGTCCATTGTACACCGTGGAATAAAATCCACTTAATGTGTTTTAACTCCTGGCTGCTCAACAGCTTGGCTGGGTTGAAGATTTCAATCTGCATACACAGTACAGGTACTGTTCTTGGTTTCATTAAATGTTTCTCCATTACAATAGACTGTGTTTACCTTGCCCAAAATTGAAATCTGGCTTTATGAAAACCACTACCCTGGCAGATACACATATCTGACAGGAAAGGGCATCATGGAACAACAATTTACAATGATGCAAGTATAGAAATACTAATGGAGGTAATTACTTACCAATTGCCCTTATTAAAGCTTTAGTACATCCATCTCCATAATTAGTCACCCTGTATGAGGATAGCATCTGGCTCTTCAAATCTCTTCCCACGAAAGACACTGACTTAGAAGTCCAGGTTTGTACAGACTCCAATTTTTATAGTGTATATTTACTTTCCAAAAAATGTACAAGGGCAAGTTTTTTCCTTATTGTTATCTAGATTTTCAGGTTTATAGGGATCTCCAGATCTATTTATTTAATGATAATATATTAAACACCCCAACATATTCTCACCTTTTGTCTTTCTGTTCCAGTTCTTCCTAGTTCTGTGTCACAGCAGGATCAAGTCTCATTCCACAGAATAGCAGTATCACAGAATCGTAGTGGTTGGA
>NW_010340605.1:4136-39918 GCF_000700745.2 Antrostomus carolinensis | reverse complement strand
AATCCCACCAGGGAAGGTGACTCCACCACCTCCCTGGGCAGCCTGTTCCAATGCTTGACTGACCTTTGGTGAAGAAGTTTTTCCCAATATCCAACCTAAACCTCCCCTGGTGCAACTTGAGGCCATTTCCTCTCGTTCTATCACTTGTTAGCTGGGAGAAGAGCCCCACCCCCACCTCTCTCTACCCTCCTTTCAGGGAGTTGTAGAGAGGGAGAAGGTCTCCCCTCAGCCTCCAATCTGCTTTATGACATGAATCCAAATTGCGTCTTATCCTATTAAAAGCTCCATTTATTTGAAAACATGTTAATTGGCAAGGACTCTAAGATGTATAATGTCCTATGAGGACTTTGTGAAGCCTTTGCAGAGATTTTTACTTTACTCATTGGTATATCATAAAAAAAGAAAAAATGTTCTAATTGAGTTTCTTTTTGGGTAATTCCACCAAAAAAAAGAGGAAGTTAAATTTTAACACATTTTTGTAAGTTTTTTTTTTTCCTTTTTTATATGTTAATTGGCAAGGACTCTAAGATGTATAACGTCCTATGACAACTTTGTGAAGCCTTTGCAGAGATTTTTATTTTACTCATTAATATATAATTAAAAAAAAAAAGTTCTAATTGAGTAGCTTTTTGAGTAATTCCACAAAAAAAAAAAAAAAGGAAGTTAAATTTTAACATATTTTTGTAAGTTTTTTTTCCTTTTTTTAAATTTTTTTCTTTCCTGTGAAGGCCAATATCTGGCAATAGCAACTGAACAGATGGGTCAAGCTTGACTTGCCTATTCATCAGACTAAAGCAAGACAGAAATATTCAAACTCTGCTACTTTCAGCACAAATATAGGTTCCTATATTTTCACAACTCAGCAGTCACGCTGTGCTAGTTTGCAAATCCAGGTTCCTCCGTTGTTCCTCCGTTATCTTTGCACCCTATCTCAGAATTGATAATTTTCTTGTCCTGAGCATTCCTCAGGACAAGAAAATTATCAATTCTGAGAAGGGTGAGAGGCAGAATCAGCAATGAATTTAACAGAAAACATTGCCCTACGGATCTTGCTTGTAGAGACCTGCCTTGAAAGCACTGTGTGACAATCACAGCCTTTTAGCCACCTAATTAGTGCTCCAGAAGCTTCATCATCTCATTAACAATTTCTACTGTCCTTCTATTGTAAATATATATAATTTTTTTGCCACGATAAATGGATTTTATTAAATTTCATCATGGAGATGGCACTTCATCATGCAATAAGTGATTTGTTAATACCAAGTCTTGCTGAAATAGCTAATTGAGTTGTGTTACCATATTATATTAACAGCATTTGGGAATTTAAATAAGGAACTCTTGTCCATACAAAAGCTGCTGTTATTCAGAATTAGTGTGGTGTCAGCTGGAATGCCCATTCAAATGGTTGAGCACAAATAATTTTAGCATCTTTTCTTTGTCTCTTTCCCCTTTTCTGATGTGACCTGGGCAGTGTCAGGAAATAATGGATTTAAGGGATCTGTCCTTCTGCTGCAGTTTGGAAAAGGAGTAAGATAGAAGTGTTTTTCCATGTTTTCAGTTTAGTTTTCACTTCCAGCTTGCCCATCTGAAAACACATCCCATTTACTGATGTAGTTTTATCTAAAAGGGAAGATTTAAACCATACTGCTCCCAAATAGTCTGTTTTTCATCCCATGTTTTAAGTATAAAGTGTTTTAAATTAGAGGTGTTCCATAACACCCCCCCATTTATTTATTTAATTCCATTCTGGGACAACGCTATGTAGAAAAAAAATCTTATATAATGACTATCACTTGGTGACAGTGATAAAAATATAGTCATTTTGAAGTTCTGAAACTCGTAAAATTGCTGCATCTAGTTTATTCTGCACTCCCCAGAGCATTAAACTGTTTAACACAAATGTAATTTCCCACCAAACAGCTCAAGGCAGTTAGTGCTCAGTTTGGTTCCAAAGAACTAAAGACGTTGTTATAAATTGTGATAGTCTGTGTGATTCTGTAGCTAAACCCATTTTCCAATATATGTGTACCAAGCATGAAAAAATAAGAGGCTGCTGTTATACAAAGGGTGATTACAATGGAAATAAAGGTGAAATTAAAGGGATATTTACTTCAAGGCTAATTAATAACTATTAATAAGAGAGAAAGCACTTGTAAAGCTCAGTGAGTGAAGCATAAATTGAAGGAATTAATAGAATAGTCAATATCCTAACCCTTATGAGGTGTAAACCTTACCATGGATACGCAGCAGGACTACCTCCTTGAGTCTGAATATCTCATGTCACAGTGATGTGGAGCGAGACGGATTTTCTAGGCCACCTAATCTGCCACTATCTAAAGTCAGGAAAGGGGCTGTGGTAGTTCTGACTTCAGTGTTAACCTGAGCAAAAGAGGACAGATGAGCTGAGGAACTCAGTTCTGCAGTTCTCCTAGATTTGTAACATTAAAAAGTAGCAGGGACTCTGCAATCTGTCTCAAATCACACGGGGTGTACGGGCAGAGAGATAAGAACTGCAATTCTTAAAAAAATTCAGAGCCAAAATGAGCCCAGGAGAACAGCAAGGCAGTAACATGAAAATTGAAATGCAAGTTTTCTTTCCAAACTGGATGCCCTGTGACCTTGAGGTGGTGGGGGACAGTGATATTATATAATATTAAATAATATAATGACAGATTACTGTATGTATTATATAGCACACAACTAATTGTAGCCGTTTTATTGGAATATATGGTGCCGTTCCGTGCTGTATCGGAATATATGATGTCAAAGAAAATACACATAAATTTTATTTTAAAGCTAAGCCAGGATGTCATCTGAAGTATTTACTGTATAGATTGTAATTGTTGATGTCTTTATATTTCTTCTCAATCTTGCCCTTTAGCAGGAACAAAGAAACCAGGTGAAGGCTGAACTTTGCTCTTTGCTGGTGCATTGTCCGTGAAGCTGGAGAAGTGAAAAATCTTGCACTGAAAAAGAAGCAGTTTTATTTTCTTGGTGATACATTTCCTAAGTTATTTTTGAGGGTCATTACGTTGAAATGTCAATGTGTAATCCATTCTTCTATTGTACAGCAGGATTTATTTATTTATTTTTTAAATGGTGCCAGACTGTCTGATCTCCAAATACTTATGGTGAAAACTAAACAGCCTAATTTCTGCTCATATCCTTGAACTTCTGGCTTTCACAAGGTCAGGTGCCTCTGGCATTTGGAAACAACAATGAAACTTAGGTGCTATTTAGACAGTCTTACCATCACCCCAATAGCATTCAAACAAGGAGCAGGTTTTCTGAATGCTGCACACCTGAGAGCCCTTAGAGGGAAGTTTTCAAAAACTCACCACCTGATTTCAGATAGTCTTACCTCTATAAATAAGGCTCGGGAGATGAGGTGTGATTTCTCTTCCCCAGAAGATATGTGGAATGGGCAGCAAGAGCCAGAAGCTGAGGTGGGCAGCTTGAGGGTAAGTCACTTCTGTATTTTGCTACCTAGAAGGAGAGCTTTGTCTTTAGATGCCTGGTTACCCTGAATGAAGGTAGCCTTGCTTCTGCAAAGAACTCTGACTGCAAGGACATGACAGAGGATGTTTCCCCTAAATGCAATATTGTGCATGTAAGAGAATAAAGTAACATGAAAGGAGACCCCAGAAGCTGTGGCTGCTCCTCCCTGGAAGTGTTCTCGGCCAGGCTGGATGAGGCTTTGAGCAACCTGGTCTAATGGATTGAGCATTATGGTCCCTTCCAACCCAAACCATTCTATGATTCTACGAGATGGTTCAAAATCTAGAGTCTGTATTTTTATGGTGTTACAGTTAGAAGAGACCCCTCTACTGGGAACTGGTGAGGCTGCACCTTGAGTGCTAGGTTCAGTTTTGGGTCCCTCACTATGAGGAGGACATAGAGGTGCTGGAGCGTGTCCAGGAAAGGGCAAGGGATCTGGGGAAGGGACTGGAGCACAAGTGTGCTGAGTTCCCGGCTGAGGGAACTGGGGGTGTTGAGCCTGGAGAAAAGGAGGCTGAGGGGAGACCTTCTGGCTCTCTGCAACTACCAGAAAGGAGGGTGTAGAATGCTGGGGTTGGATCTGTTCAACTAAGGAACAAGTGACAGGACAAGAGGAAATGGCTTCAAGTTGCACCAAGGGCAGTTGAGATGGGATGTGAGGAAGAATTTCTTTGCTGAAAGGGTTCTGAGGCATTGGAAGGGGTTGCCCAGGGCAGTGGTGGAGTCCCCATCCCTGGAGGGATTGAAGAGTTGTGTAGACACAGTGCTGAGGGACATGGGTTAGTCAGGGACTTGTCAGTGTTGGGTTCATGGTTGGACTTGATGAGCTTAAAGGTCTTTCCCAATCAAGGCAATTCTGTGATCCTGTGAGAAACTGTCTCCTTCTTTCTGGAATGTGGAGGCCTGCTGAAATGTGGGGAAAAAGGGTGGTAAGTGGGAAGAGGGGATGTTTTGAGGCACTGGTGTCCCCTGAATGTATAAAGTGCTATAGAATATATTGAGTGCTTTATGGAAAACAGTTAGCACACAGTCAGCTCTCTGACCTTTCCATTCAAAAGATCAGGTGTGACAGAATAATAATAATAATAATAGTAATAATAATAATAATAATAAGTCTTTTGTAAACTTTCTTGAATTGCAAACTTTTATTAGCTATACTCAGGTTCCAGTAGTTTACATCTCCCTTGGGGACCACTGTTTTATTCCACTTGATTAAGCATGCTTTGTGCTTGCCTCCAAACCATTTGTTTTTAAGAAGACAGGACACAGTTCTGCTTAATAATGTACAGCACTTTTTTTTTTTTCTTACAGTAGACAACACTAACAGGCAACAGCACTAGCGATGTCTCTTAACACCCCCCTCCCATATTGACTCTCTTTCCTTTTTTTAGGTATATTTATCATTTCTACCACTCTGACATTTCCAGCTCTGCTTCCCAGGATCAGCTTCTTTCTCTTCTCTTCTCTTCTCTTCTCTCAGTAGATTAGTTTGCATTCTTTAGGATTAAAAAGGTTTGGAAAGCAAAGGGGAGTTGGCAGGAAGAGCACGAGTTGTTTAGAAATGTCAAATAGAGTCAAACTGGCAGCCGTGGTGGGGACAGCAGCACTTGGCAATCAGTCTGCTCCAGAAATAGCATCCCTAAGAAAGAGCCAGGCTGCACCACGGAGATGGTAATAAAACTTTCTGCTGTTCAGAGCTGAGAAGGGAGAGAGATTTTCTCACTCCTTGAGGCAACCAAGGCTCCATAAATCAAGCGGCAGAGCTTACAACTTAATAAATAGCCAACCTTACTAAAATAGCTCCATAGGGGTGTCTAGAAGGGAGGACAGATATAGCAGGATAAGATGGCTTTTAGCTGCTTGTTTCTTTCTTTTGTTTTATTCTTCTCACTGTCCCAACTTTCAGTTTTCCTTGTCTGGTTTTGGCTCTCCTCCTTTTACGAATCACAGAATCGCAGTGGTTGGAAAACACCTTTAAGATCATCGAGTCCAACCATAAACCCAAGACTGCCAATTCCACCTCTAAGCCATGTCCCTGAGCACCTCGTCTAACTGTATTTTAAATCCCTCCAGGGACAGGGACTCAACCACCTCCCTGGGCAGCCTGTTCCAATGCTTGACTGCCCTTTTGGTGAAGCAGTTTTTCCTCAGATCCAACCTAAACCTCCCCTGGTGCAACTTGAGGCCATTTCCTCTTGTTCTATTGCCTGTTACCTGGGAGAAGAGACCCAACCCCACCTCTCTCCACCCTCCTTTCAGGTAGCTGTAGAGAGCTAGGTCTCCCCTCAGCCTCCTTTTCTCCAGGCTCAACAACCCCAGTTCCCTCAGCTGCTCCTCATAAGCCTTGTTCTCCAGACCCTTCACCAGCTTATCATGCAAGACTTGCTCATAATGTTCTAAACTACTTCACATCCCTCCCATGGCAAAGATTAATAATGATGCTATTGCATGGTGTGGCACAACAATCAGCAGCAGTATCTCAACAGGCCTCAGAGCTGTAAATCTGCAAAGTAATCTCTTTGCATTTAGGCTTCAGGTATAAATTCTTTATTGTGGTGAACTAAATCCCCTGCCTCTCGTGTGAAATACATGTGTTGGTTGTGGCTCTTTTCTAGGCGATAAACTGTGCATGGAATAGCTTGTGGTTCAGTGTGAGTATGGCTTGGTGGGGAATGAAGGAAATACAGTTGAAGGAGCTGTGAAGGTCTCTAGAAAGCCAAATGGGCATCTAGTTTTCTTGTCTCACTGAGGCTTAATGAGATCTTTTACTTTGCCAGACCTGATTCCTCACATCTCTGATGGAAATAGGCCATTTCTGTCTGAAAGTCTCATCCTTTTACCTACAATTTTCCTCCTTCACTCACTCCAGCACCCCACTAGTCCACTCTCTGCCTTAGACAGTCCCATTACGGGAGAGGGTGATGCAACCATTGTATTTATTTCCAGGACAAAGTCTTGTTTAGATTTCATCTGTAATTTGGGATCACTTATTCCAGGGATCTGGCAGAAGAGATGCCTCAACCTTTTGCTCTGAAAGCTGTCCTCATTTCTTTCTTAAAAAAAAAAAAAAAAATTAAAAAAAAGTCCTAACTCAGTCCAGGTGTTGGAGGTTGTTTTATTCTCCTCTGGGTGAGTGCCATCTGTACTCAGTGTATAGGTTTTGGCCTGATAAAGGTTTGGAAGTAGTTTGCTGTGAGTGTTCAACATCTATAGTTTATTATTCAGCGAATTTCTCACTCATGTTGGATAGAATAGAGACTGTTACTTGACTGCTTGATTTAGGGGAAGCCTGAATATTAGACTATGGATTATTATTTTTTCCAGAAGAAAAGGCTGATAACTCTCAATGAAAAGGTCATGATTTGCAGACACTTTCCTTACCTAGAAGGTAGCTGGCCAAATGCAGTACTTGCAGGTATTTTTCTACAATATCATAGCAACACTGCCTTAGATCCTCAACTTATAATATGCAGTCCCAAGACCTGCAAAGATCTACATAGCTGTTTAATCTTACTGTGAAGTTGAAGTGTATGAAGCTAAGGGCATGAAGTTAAATCTTTGTAAGGTGTTGCAGGATCAGAGCACAAGAGTGAATCAATATATTTAAAAAAACAAAAAACAAACAAAAACTTTGGCACTGTAAGAAGATTCTTATTCCCAGAATTTAGATGAGCTTGAGAAAAAAAGGAATGAAATAGAAAAATAAAATTTGTTTAGAAAACCCATTATCTCAGTGCAACCCAAAAGATATCACTCCAACCTGCTATTCTACAATTCTGTGAGCCAATAGCTTTAAAACTAACCCCCTTCTTAACTTAAAACACATTCCTTCCCTTTCCCACACGTGTATATTTGAAATTCTTTCTAAACTCTTCTGTCTACCTCAGAAGTGTGACATGAGTCCAGGAAGCAGCTCGGGGCAGTGGAGATTGGTCACAAGAAGGTGGTGTAGATGTGGTAAGATGACAGCATCCCTGTCTGATATGACATGGAGCCTCTCCAAGACTGGTGCCTCTGTCCTGGGATGCTCCGTTCCTCCAGTGCTGGGTTAAGGGGTATGAATCATGTGGCTTTTTGCAAGTGAAGGTGGTAGCTCTGTGTGCTTTGCATGTAATTGTCTTAGGTTCTGCTTTTTATTCCTGCCTGATGCTGATTAATCTAAATCCTTAGGAACTGGCTGTAGGTTGGTGTGGTGGTTTCACTTGGCTGGCAGCCAAACACAGCTGCTCATGCACTCCTTCCCCCTATAGGGAATAGGGGAGAGAATTGGAGGAGGAAGGGTAAGAAGACTTGTAGGTTGAGCTAAAAACAGTTTAATAATTAAAATAAAACTTAAAATAATAATGATAATAAAATAAGAATGATAATAATAATGGTAGTAATAATATTAAAATATACATTTTATGCCTGAGGGAGGTGAGGTTGTTGAGCCTGGAGAAAAGGAGGCTGAGGGGAGAACTTCTGGCTCTCTCCAACCCTCTGAAAGGAGGGTGGAAAGAGGTGGGGATTTGTCTCTTTTCCCAGGTAACAAGCAATAGAACGAGAGGAAATGGCCTCAAGTTGTGCCAGGGGGGGTTTAGATTTGATAGAAGGAAAAAATTCTTCAGTGAAAGGGTTGTCAAGCACTGGAACAGGCTGCCCAGGGAGGTGGTGGAGTCACCTTCTGTGGAGGTATTTAAAAGATGTGTAGACGAGGTGCTGAGGGACATGGATTAGCGGTGGAATTAGTAGTGTTGGGTTTATGGTTTGACCTGATGACCTTAAAGTTCTTTGTCAACCACTAGTATTATAAGTTTCTATATAAATTGGAGACACACAGTGCAATTGCTTACCACCCACTGACTAATCCTGAAAGAGTGAGAGCCCCAACAAGAGAGAGTCCCTCACTGATATGCAGAACATCATATTATATGATATGGAATATCTCATTGGCATATCCAAATATCAGTTTGGCTTACTAATTTTAATATTCTTCAACCCCACTCCCCAAGACTTTGCACCTGTAGACTAGAAAATTTGAAGTCCTTTGATTTCCAGAAAAAAAATGAAAATATTAGTAGGTTATCAACATTCTTCTCATCACAAATCTCATGCTGAAACCAAAACACAGCTGTGTTCTAGCTGCTAAAAAGAAATGCAGCTCGGTCCCAGCTGAAAACGAGGACAGTTGGGAAAGAGGGTGGGAAGGCTCCCTTCCTCCCATGGAAAAGTTTGATAGAGAGAAGCTGCATTTCATTGTTCCTTGTGATGAGGCGCCTCACTAGATGGCAGCAAGACCCCAGCTTTATGAAGTAGCCTCTGGGCATCCTTCCCCTCCCCCAGATTGCTCCTGTCTAAAGCAGGTGGGGGAAATAAAATCCAATAAAATCCTTCTGCTGTACAGGACTCGAACAGAAAAGCTGTGATACGCTGAGTTCTGCAGAGCTTCATCATCTATCTCTGTGGTGCCTATATATATATATATATATATATGCACATACATGTATGTAGCCACGTGTGAATGTAAATATATACATATATATGTGTGTGCAGGTATGTTTACACCTAGGCTTTTCTTATAATTAGGAAGCAGAAGGCTAATAGCTGAGACTGAGTCCTCTAGAGTCACAGAAAAAGGAGAATCGGAGCTGAGATGGGACAAGATTTTGCCAAAGCCACCCTTTTGGCTTGCAGGCTCCCCAGTGTCCCTCCCCAGGGGTGGCCCCCAGTGTTCTTTGTCACAAGCTTTTGCTCTGCAGTGCAGAATTCTGGCTAATTCTCTCCTCCCCCACAAATCTGTAGAAACAAGTCAGGGCCACGTTGCCTGCTTTGCTGATGACACTTTGTGGTGGGATTACTTTGGTAACAGAAGACAACTGTTTATTTGGAAGATGCTAAAATTCGGTGTTGATTTTCTTTCTCAGAACCACCCTCAGCCAGTTTCTAGTTCACAGCCTGTCTTGGCTGCAGCCAATTGCTGCTGTTGTAGGACGGCTCAGCTAGTTAATAAATATTGTGTCATACGTTACATTGAGCCCAGGATTAAAGGTCACATCAGTGTAAGAGAATGTCACTTTTCCTGCCAGCTGCTGGCCACATTCTCATACCCACCATGTCCAGTTGCATAAGGCAAGTGTGATGCCCTAAACCTTCCACAGGAGACAGGCAGAGGAGTGCACACATCAGGAGAAACAAGAAAAATACTCTTGTGTTTGCTTGGCTATGGTACTCATCATCATGGGGTAGTTCAAGGGCTGGAGGTTGAGCATGGCAGGAAGGAAGCCAGAAAAAGAATTTATCTTAATGAGTCTGTTAACCTCTCTAAGAAAATATAGATAAAAAAATATAAATTAGGACAGGGACTGTAAAAAATAACTGGGCTGGTGAATCAGGGTGATTTCCAGCTGTAATTTATCACTAGGTTGTCCAAGATCTGCTAACCCCGCTTGAGAGAAGCGTGAGAGAAACAAGAAAAGGGCCATAGCCTGGGGAGTACCACTCTTGACATACAGCACCCATGTGAGTAGAATCACAGAATGGTTTGGGTTGGAAGGGACCTTAAAGATCATCCAGTTCCAACCCCCCTGCCAGCAGCAGGGACACCTTCCACTAGACCAGGTTGCTCAAAGCCTCATCCAACCTGACCTTCAACACTTCCAGGGAGGAGCAGCCACAGCTTCTCTGGCCAACCTGGGACACTGTCTCACCACCCTCACAGCAAAGAGTTTCCTCCTCAGATTTCATCTTAATCGAAAAGAAGAAATTGTGGAGACTTTGTAGCACACCATGGCCTCTTTCAGAACAAAGATCTTTCTGGACACTCGGGCTCAGAGGGATCCCTCTGAACTGAGGATGCTGCTCTGAGGAACCAGGTTCCCTCGCTGCCCCTGTCCATATTAACCTGCCTGTTTGGCAGCTGTGTTTCTCCAGTGCCCCTAAGGACCCAAATCCAGTGGGTTTATATTTGACTGGGACTAAATCTTTGGGGGAAAAAAGTCCAGACTACTCTTGTCTTTTAATTTGGTAGCTGTAGTAGTGACAATGCACTTTTATTTGTCTGGGTTTAGGCACAGAGAAGCATAAAGCCCTTTTCAATAATGTAAGGATATTGGGTGTATGACTTTGCAAGATGAGTACGTGTGTAGGAACAGGTCTTGCACCCACAGCTAACGGCCAAATCCTCTATGAGACTGTTCAGCTGAACAAAATTTGTGGCTTCAGAAGACTGGATGCATAATAGTCGCTTTTATGGGTGCTCATTTAGAGGTCAGAACTAAAGAACCATATTCACTCTTGTTCATCGTGCTTTAGAAAATAAAATATACTTTACCCAACCACTCAGTCCATGGGCTCTATCTTTACTGCAGGCATAGCTAGCAGTGAAACAGCAGTGGTGTGATAGCTACAATCGTGCTTGTGTTCCTACATCATTACATTTCAGCTGAGGTGAAGAAGGTTTGAGCTGCTGGAAACATTGATTTTCATTTTTTTTAAGATCAATTCCAAATACTCTGCACAGTTTGTGAGTTGTTTCAATGTCTGTGATAATTTACACTTTAAAAATGCTGTAATATTGGTGATAACTTAAAATTTCTCATTGACTAAAATTTCTATAAAATCTCACATATTTTCAGATTCCCTGATGGTGTGATTGAATGTGTGTGATACTTTGGAGTGAGCAGGTTGTACAACTGTTGGTTTAAAGCATGTTAATTGAATAAATACCTAGTTAAAGTTGGGGAAAAATTCCTGTCTCTTATATGGTGAGACAGCAGGTCAGAATTATTGTTCATGATGCAAACTATGGGTCTATCCAGGATAGTAATTAGCTTAAGAACTATGCAGAAAATTATGTCATTTTTTTATCATGACTTTATGACTCAATGTCTACCCGATGTCCAGGTTACTACCAAGAGATGCACTTGTATCACACAATGAAGACCTTTGTTCCCTTGTAGGAAGCAGAGACTAGAAAAGCCAATCAAAGATCATGCTTATAGAGGATGGTTAAAGATGTGCTAAAAATGCTCACAAATCTGAATCATTTAATCTTGGGGAGATCTTCTTCTCCACCCAGAAGTAGCTCTTGGTTAGCTAGTATTGTCTTGAGTGTTTGTAGAAGTTTATGTGTTATCGACTGCCCTTTCCTTAATCCACATGATATTTTACCAGCTGAGAGAGTGTTTCATGTCAGGCTTACACAAAACATTCCATGGGCTGTAAGACCGAGCGATTACTCTCACAATTTCACATGGTGAAGAAGCTGGGAAACATGTTGTGTGTTGATAGGCACTGGGAAAAGCAGAGAAGTTTCTCCTGGCGACTTGTGTGGGTGATATGAAAGTGGCAAGGAATCCTGGAAACTTTCCCAAAACTTCTTGTTTATAGATTGTGACAACGTGGGGATTCCTACAGTCCTGGACTGTGTCTCTGTCACTTGTCCTTTGCCAGGAGGCACTGGTTAGTGTCTTGCTGGAATGACTCTTTCCATGTCTTGGACCTTGATGCTTTTACCCTTCAAAAGACTTTAGCAGGTTGATGGGAAACATATCCCAGCTGCTAAGGTACCCTAAATTTGTCTTGGTTTCTAGGCACCAAGGGGATTTTTTTTCGTAAAGTGCTTTATTAAGTTTTTTATTTGGGGGTGGGGAGGAGGTTCTGGGAAAGAAGTGTGCCTTGTGCTCACAGCATTATTTGAAATCTTCCTCAAAACCTGAAATAGTGTTTAAAAAAATAAGTGTATCAAGTGCATCAAAGGGGTGAGCTCTTGATGACGAGTTTGGAAATGCAGCTATAAGAGAACACTATTGAGAGCAGGAAGGTGAAGACTCAGCAAGTGCCTGATGTGAATCTCTTGTTCCTACTGACTCTGAGAGCTGCTCTGGGGCATCTCTTGGCTGTAGGACACTGTAGCACTACTGGTCTCCCAGGGCTGCCTATCAGACCATTCCTCTTTAAGGAATAACCTCACTGTAGGGCTTTGAGGACACCTCTGCTCCAAATGTGCTCTCTCAGATGTATGATACTAATTTGAAAGCTAAAAGCTGAAAATTCCCCTAGAAGCACATTGCTTAGCTTTGAGAGCTGGCTGGAGATGCATTTTCTTCCAGATGGCCTATCTCACTCTTTCTCTGTGCCCCTCAACCCCATGAAGGACATTGCTCACAGTATATGCCAAGCATGGCTCAGTTTTACTCTCTTGCATTCTTCAGGATTGGGATAAAAGGCAATTACAGAAAATAAGATGCTTCTCTGAATTTATATATACTGTATTAAATATCCAGGCTGATGCAGCTTGAGAATTGAAGGGATATCTTTGCCCTGGTCTCTGCCTGGGGCTGCCAGAGATGTTGTTGAGCATGGTGGGGTTCACTGCTCAGAGAAGGAGAGAAAGGGCTTTGATCCAAGACCTTCTAGTATCACAAGGAGGAAGGCATGGAAGCGGGACATGGAGGTGGCATCACAAGCTCACAGGAAGCTATTGGCAATTTCAGAAAGAACCAGAAGGACCCCAGAGTCCCAGTACACAATCATAGTTTAGTAGAGACAAAACTGAGCATGAAAACAAAGGGCAAAGTTCATTTACGAAAGACTGACTGGCAGAAAAGAAGGAAATAAGGTGGGAATAAAAGGGTGCTTACCCCAATATAATCCAAGATGTGAGGAAAAATAGTCCTCTTAATAGTCTCAAGGTCATGGAAAAAAAAAGAGGAAAGAACAAGCATGTTTTCATGGGTAGTTGTCTACCGTAAATCTGTAATAAAACAAGGGAATTTCCATCACACCAGAAGGATCAGATGGATGTGAATTTAACCTAGCAAAATTGTCCAATGTCCCACTGCCAACAGAGATATTTTAACTACCTGTCAGGGACAGGCTGCACCTGGACAGTAGGAATTGTCCAAAATTTTATCAGACTGTGTTGGGGTAAACTTTTTTGTATGGATGGACAACAAAGGAATTAACAGAGTCATCTACCAAATTTGATTCTGACAAGAAAGTCTTGCAGAGAATGTGATGAAAAAAAAGGAGGAGGCAGCAATTAGGAAAGGATGGTTAAAGAAAATCAATTGCAAGAAAGCGAACTTCAATAAGTTGAGGAGTTTGATTTATGATAGGTCTTGGGAAAACAATGAAGGCGGTTCAGTGAAAAGGTAGAGTGCAAAGGAGGAGTGTGAAGTGTCCATTGCTGGGAGATTTGAGTGGATGAGTGAGACGGTGTGCTCCCCTCCCCCACAATTGATCTTTATTTCCCATAACCCTGTTCAAGTGATAACCACCAGTGGTGACCATCAGGGATACTATCTGGTCACGATAGCTGCATCCAGCTCAAGGGGGATGGATAGCCACAAGGGCTATCTTGGGCAACTTGCTCCAACAGCACAGGGCTTGCTGAGCATGCACCAACCAAAATACAGCTGGTATGGAAATATGAGTAGAGGTCAATCATCTTACTCCATAAAGAGTGGACAGCCCAGGGCCCATGGAGCCCTCCTGAAATCACAGCGGGTTGCATGACAGCATCTCCCCTTGAGTAGGGACATCTCTCAAGGTTACTCCTTGAGGCTGAGAGATTCCTTGACACAACAGAACCTTGGCAAGTGACTAATAGTTGCTAAACTGCAAAATGCTAGCTAAGTGATAGAAAGGATTGATTGTGCAAATATAATCCTTTAGACATAAACGGTTGATCAGGTCTGGGACTAGGACTGGATCTAGCTGCACCTGGACTCCTCTCTGGGAAGGAGTTTAGAAAGCAAGGGGGTCCTTTTTGAAACCTTGAGACAAAACAGGAGGGTCTCCCTGACAGTTTTGTCTGACCCTCTCCTGTATCCATTAAATAATCAAGTGAACCTCACCATCAAATCTTGTTAAATGAGTGTCTCATTAATCTTTGAATGTTATTAATTCACTGGTTTATATCAACAAATATATTCTTACATCTCTCTTACCAGTGAAGTGCATAACTCACTCTGACCCTCTACCTGTGACAACGAGAAAGCTGGGTTAGCGCCTGGTGACCCTGCACTGAAGCAAAGGTTGCCCACTGGTGCCACCTCCTGTGCCTGTTTTTGATGATCTGATGATAAAGAGATGGTTACTGAGTTTAACAGGTAAGTCACTGCTTATGCCTAATTGCCTATAATAATATTCTGCATTCCTATTACTGTAACTAACAGCTTCATAGAGCACTTTGAAACATCAGGTTACATGAAAAATGCCATTAGCATGCAACTCGCTCCCTCACAATAAACACCATTAAAAAAGTCGTAAAGTTGCCAACATTTATCTGATACCCCCAAACTGTTTGGTTTGGTTCCTCCCCGCCCCCCCCCAATGTACTTACCAACTGTTGTTTTTCAGACCACATTTGATGAAGTGACAAGTCACTATTAAAATATATATTTAAGGAAGGGATAAATCCATGGTAAAACAGTTGAAGAAAAATGTATAACATGGAGAGAAACACCATAAAAAGTGCTCTGGAATAGTATGGAAATGCCTGACAGATGTGAGTCTGCCAACATGGAAGGACACTTTTAATGCATTATTTATAGATATTGCTTTACCACCACAAGCCATTGAGATCAAGGTCACCCAGTGGACTTCTGGGCAATGGGTCAACACTTGAGAGGCAATATTGATAACAGCAGCTGACAGTTTCTTGGATACAGCTGGGATTTTTCTAAGCAGCAGCATTTTTTTAACTTGTAATGAACAATGGAAATCTGTTTGCTGTGAAACTGCTCGTGTCTGTCTTGATCACAACTCATTAATTGTGGTCAGTCCCAGGTTTGGTGTAACCGCTCTCCTTCTTCCCCGCACCTTCCTATAAATCAGCCAAGTAAATACATCTAATGAGTACAACAGTTCTAGGTGGTTTGTTTCATTTTGGTTTGTTTTCATGTTGCCCAGACCCTGGTTTTCCTCTCTCCTCGTTCTCTGCCAATCGTATTTTCTAATATTTTGAAATCCCAAAGCTGAACACTTCCAGTGTGCTGGGATCAACGATAGTAAAATGTAAACTGCGACTAAGGAAAGCGTAAATAGTCTCTTTGACTTCTAGTACAAGGATTTCTCTGCCTGGTTTTAAAAGTTTCCACTTCTTTAATAACCTGTTCTTCCTATTGATTGTCATGACCTGTGCCATTTTGATTTGGTTTGGCAAGGGTTTTTTTTTTGTTGTTGTTTTGTGTTTTTTTTTGTTGTGTATGAGGTGGGTTTTTTTCCTTAATGTTATTTAATGTAATTTCTTCTCAGGGGAACATGGAAAAAAAAAAAGCCAGTTTGATCTCTTTAGCCAAATCACATTCTTATTTAGCAATCTGAGTCACATATCATAAGGTGTACTGTCAGATTTTTTTTCCTCAAAATGCTTTTGCCTGACAAGGGCTCCTGACCATGTAGAAGCTTTCCTCATGGTTTCTTGCTTGGAGGCTCTTAACTTCTTCCTGACTTGCTCCTGTTCCTTCAAGGATTAGTTCTTATTGCTTGCCTAGTACATTGGTTTACAGTCTAAACTAGTTAGTAAACTAGATGGAAGACTTGATCAATATTTTATTAAATTATTTTTTTGTGTGTGTGTGTAATTCCTTTTGTGTGTTTCTCTTACCATTCCATTTCCAGTGCATTAAACTAACCATGTTTATATGTTCATCTCACATTGGATAATGCACCTTCCTTTCCAGAAAATCCATCAACCTTTGTTAACGTAAATATGATGTTCATTGAGAAAATAAGCAGCAAAACCAAGTGACCTATTTAATGAAGAGACTAATGTACACAGATTGTGTTAACTTTCTACTGAGTGACTGGACTGCGAACTAGCTCAACGTCTAATTTTAAGAAAGTAAAAAAATCTTGAAAATAAATTACATCTTATAATCCTCATATTTCTTTAAGGGACTTTGGAAGGACTTCATTCAAAGTAAGTAATAATCCCTAAGAGTAACCAGAGTGAGGTGAAAATTGATGGATTCTCTCTGTACTTGCTTTAATCACCAGGAAAAAAATCCACAAGATTATACAAAGAAAGCTGAAATCTGGGCACTGCATCTGCCAGAGCTACTGATTTTCCATTAACTGCCAGACATTGTGGCACATTTTGCTCCTAGTCATAGTGGTGTAAATTATTCTTATTGAAATTGAAGGAGTTACACTGAAATTAATCTGGCATAATCTAGTGCAGGCTTCCTCTCCTCCTTTTTCTGAAGCAATTTGCTTCACATAATGTATATACAATAATTAATTTAAACTAACAAGAAATAGCCCATTTATCCTTGAAAGGATTTGGGATTAGAAGACTTCTAGTCAAATTTTCAGGACGATTTCTGTTTATACAGCAAAACCACTTGCAAAAATAAACTAGGGCAGCAGAAAAAAAAAAAAATAATAAACTTCACCAATTTGAATAGCTATTTTGTAAAAGTTTGGCACACAAGTTTTTTGGCTTTTTTTTTTTAATTTGATATTGAACTATTTCCCTGTATTAGTTAAAAAAATATATTTGATGCTCCATGATGGAACACATGGCTCTAACAGTCAAAAATGCTATGTCTGTTGTCTGTAGGCGTTGGCGTGTGTTGTGCTATTCATGAATCAGTGATTTTTTTTGTATTGCTCCAGATAAGGTCAATATTTATCACTTGTAAACTGTGGCTTCTACTACAATATTTCCATCTGTTTTAATGGCCAGTGGCTATGTGCATGTCTACAGAGGAGAGAGGGCTGTCTGCTTTTGCTGGGGCAGTGGGGGTCTGAGATTGCCTGGCAGGAGCAAAGCATTGATCATTTGGATGCCCCTGGGTTTTGTTGGGGATTTAAGTGTGGGGACGCTTCAGTGCCTCTGCACTTTGAGATAGTGTGGGTGTAGCCATACATGTTGGGTCCAGGTCCTTGGCTCTGGTCATGGAAGACCAGGGCTGGCTTCCACCGAGCTCCTTGAGTGTGTCTTCAGCAAAGCCCAGCTTCTGGGTGAGGATCTTGTTGGATTTGGCCCAGTGCAAATGCATGGAGCTGGCCTTGGCTGGGCATGACAGCAAGGCAAACAAGTCATCTGGAAATACTGCATGTTGGGGTAAAGAGACAGTACTCATGGTGGCATCAGCCTGGATCCCATATGCCAGTGCATTTCTTCTCTGTTCCCTCTGCTTTGAGGGTGCAATTAGAGACACCAATCCTGGCTCTGCATGGGCATAGAATCACAGAATTGTTTTGGTTTGAAAAGACCTTTAAGATCATGGAGTCCAACCATAAACCTAACACTACCGATTCCAACTCTAAACCATGTCCCTAAACATCACATCTACATATCTTTTAAATATGTCCAGGGATGGTGACTCCACCACTTCCCTGGGCTGCCTGTTCCAATACTTGGCAACTGTTTTGGTGAAGAAGTTTTTCCTGATAGCCAACCTAAACCTCCCCTGGTGCAACTTGAGGCCGTTTCCCCTTTTCTTATCACCTGTTACTTGGTTGAACAGACCCACCCTCACCTCTTTCCACCCTGCTTTCAGGTAGTTGTAGAGAGCGAGAAGGTCTCCCCTCAGCCTCCTTTTCTCCAGACTAAATAACCCCAGTTCCCTCCTCATAAGACATGTGCTCCAGACCCTTTCCCAGCTTCGTTGCCCTTCTTTGGATGTGCATAGCTGACATCAAGCAGTATTTACCTATTCTGGTGCCATGCTCCTCTAAAGCTACTGTGCTCTCTGCAGAGCTGGCCTGGCCTGGGAGCAGTTTCCTCACATTTACATGGCACTCACAACTGCAAACCTGACCAGGCGAAGGTGCCCCTCAGCTGGGACGTGAGGATCCAGCTGTGGATAAGTGGGAGTGAATTGCAGGTTCTCATGTACTAAGGAATAAAATGTCTGATCCAGGAATTGCTTAACAAAATGTATTTTAAGTGACAGGTGAGAGGAAATGATGACTAACAGCTCCATCATCACATAGCACATCACCCCAGCACCACCTCTACGTACAGCCTCGGAGCCAAACCCTGGCATTCCCCACACCCCTGTGCCAGGGGATTACATCATCTTCATCATTGCATCATAGACTGGTTTGGGTTGGAAGGGACCTTCAAGCTCATCCAGTTCCAACCCCCCTGCCATCAGCAGGGACACCTTCCACTAGACCAGGCTGCTCAAAGCCTCATCCAACCTGGCCTTAAACACCTCCAGGGAGGGGGCACCCTGTTCCAGTGTCTGCCCACCCTCACAGTGAAGAACTTCTTCCTAATATCTGATCTAAACCTCCCCTCTTTCAGCTTAAACCCATTTCCCCTTGTTTTGTCATTAACTGCCCTTATGGAAAGTCCTTCCCCAGCTTTCTTGTAGCCCCTTCAGGTACTGGGAGGCCTCTATAAGATCTCCCCAGACCCTTCTCTTCTCCAGGCTGAACAGCCCCAACTCAGCCTGTCCTCATAAGAGAGGTGCTCCAGCCCTCATCTGACATCAAGGATTGTTCCTGTGGTGTTTCTTTACTGTATTACACAGAAATCAAGTTGTCTGCAAAATGAATGGCAGTTACCCAAATATTTCTCTTCCTGTATCTTTTGCAAGTGACTTCCATCCTAAAATTTTTCACTTGAAAGCTTGTGGGCAAAGAAAAAGTGAACCTTTTCAGCTGCTTATTTACAACACCAAAAGGGGACACATCCCTTTGCCCAATGTTTAAATTAACCTTGCTGAATATTATTCTTGCTTTTAATTTTGCTCTGACGGTAGTATGAATTTTTTTGATGCAGTTTGGAAAATGCAGTGATCAGTCAGGACTGTATAGTGAATTTGCTGATTTTAATAAGGAGAAGTATCAAATGTTCCTTCACTGTTTGCAAGGGGACGCTCTCTTCTTCATAGTCCTCCCCACCGTGAGCATGCCAAGTATCAAAGAACAGTTTGGGTTGGAAGGGACCATTAAAGACCATCTAGTTTCAACCCCCCTGCAGTGAGCAGGGACATCTTCAACCAGATCAGGTTGCTCAGAGCCCCGTCCAAACTGACCTTGAATGTTTCCAGGGATGGGGCTTCTACCACCTCTCTGGGCAACCTGGGCCAGGGTTTCATCACCCTCAGTGTAAAAAAATTTCTTCCTTAGATCTCTGTTAACTGCTACAAGGGAAAAATATTCAGGATAATTTTCAGCTTGCTTTGCTCTAACTGATTTCATACAGTTTGCTGGGTATAATTACTTTTTCATTAATCAAGTCTTTTTTTAAACAAAATCATATATAAAAATAAATCCCGGTTGTCTACTAAAACCTGAAATCTGAATGAATATATCCAAGTTGATAGCATAAGGCTTGCTTTCCAAACTGTCTGGAGCTGGGCTCAGCTTTAGGTCGCTGTGGTAAAGAAGAGTTAGCTTTAAACTACTTCTATGCCTTCCTAAGGGGCCAACTGAGAACCATGTTGGTCTCTGGCCTCTTTGCAGTAACCTCTGAGCTCTCATTTACCCATGACTCCCAGGAGGCTGATGTCCCAGAGAGGGCTATGGCAGGGGGGTTGGAACTGGATGATCTTTAAGGTCCCTTCCAACCCACACCGTTCCATGATTTCCAAGGTATGGACTGTCCCTACCTGCTGTTCCTTCCTCTTGGTTATACCTCTTACAGTAGAGGCTAAAAAGATTTTATCTTGCTGGGAGTCATACATGTGCAAGGTGAGGTGTTCTCCAGCTCAGCTGGCTTCTTTCTGCTCATGGAGAAGAAAAGAGCATCTGTGGCAGGGCAGGGGGATGAGGTTAACCCTCTGGAGCAGAGCTTGGTGTGTTAACTGAACACGCAAGGTGTTGCTGGACCTATTGTATTCTCACCTATAGTGAGAATTCCTGATAGGAACAAGATTTTGCAGAAAGGTGAGGTGAATGCTACCAGGAAGAGTGGCAGAGTGGCTGGTGGATGCTGAATTGAGCCAGCGAAATACGCAGTTAGAGTGACTACAGTTCCTGGAGATGATATTAAGTGCAGGTTGTCATTTAAACCTCCAATGTTGTGGAGTCATTCCTGTTTTTCTTTTTTTTTTTTTTTTTTTTTTTTTTTTAGATCTACCTTCCACCATCTTTGTTTTAGAATCATCAAATGGTTTGGATTGGAAGGGACCTTCAAGCTCATCCAGTTCCAACCCCCCTGCCATGAGCAGGGACACCTTCTACTAGACCAGGTTGCTCAAAGCCTCATCCAACCTGGCCTTCAACACTTCCAGGGAGGAGCAGCCACAGCTTCTCTGGGCAACCTGGAACACTGTCTCACCACCCTCACAGTGAAGAACTTCTTCCTAAAGTATTTTAGGAAGAAGTTCTTCACTGTGAGTTCTTCACTAAATACCTTCTTTTAAGGTATTTAAAAAACCCTTGCTATACCAACATATTTAAATGAAGTAAAAATCATAGAAATTAAAAAGAAGTGCTGTTAATTCTCGACTGAGTGTTGAATCACAAAAGAGAACTCAGATTTTTAGTCCAAATTTTAATGTTGCATCCCTGGTCTACCTATTAATACAATCACATGGTTCGTTCCTATGCCAAGACAGATTTATTCTTTCTTTCTTATACATTCGAGTGTGTTTTGCCCTGTCTAGATGCAAATACTTTGAATGATGATATTTCCATCTATAACCTCCTGAAATTATTATTAGGCTGATACATTGTATTGTTAATGCATATTTTTTCCTAACAAATAATTCTGTATGAGGTTTACTTCCTTCCTCACCTTCCCCACCCCCCGGCTTGTTTCTATTTCAAATTCTTTTCCTCTCTTTGTGATTATTCTTGGACATTTTATCATGTATATTTGCTAGAGCAGGAAAGAGGTCACTTTGAGAGTGGACTTCCTACAGTAACAGGGTGGACATATATTTTCTCTGCTTGTGGTGGAATGGCTAATGACCAAGTAGCCGATAAAATGTGCTGTATTCACTACTCCTATTGTACCCACTATGTTTATTTTTAAAACCATTGACATCTTTCCCACCAACCATGTTGCTCTTGCAGTTCTTATAACTCCCAGGGATCTTAAATGGAGAAACGTAAAGGTGGGACAACATGAAGGTCTCCTTCCCTACCATGCTGTGAGGCAGAAGATCTCAGGTGCAAATGGTGAAGGGAATGCAAGGAAAAGTAGCTGTTCCTTTCACTTCCTAAGTCTGAGTTTTGATGTTTAGCACCATAAGTGTGGTGGGTCCAAAGCTTTTACCTCATTGCACGTTAAAGGTGTGACAGCTGGTGACACTATTGCATGAACCACGAGCTGCTCCTCTCTGTAGTAAGTTGCTGCTAGTCCTGGTGGCGTGCATTTAAACACCAGACAGACTGGCTAGAGATATATACATGCAGAGAGCTTTAAAACAGCAAGCTCTTAGAAAAGATGGGCCTGCAGCACTGTTGAGGAACAGTTTCAATTGGTACAAGACTGGCTGGCACACGATTTAACTCACTGTGTGAGTGTGTTAGGCCTGGGTGGAGGGGACAGGAATAGCCCTTGGAAGCAGCTGGAAGTGGCTGAAGGAATTTTACCTGCTGGAGCTTCAAATGAACAAAGCAGAGAGCAGGAGACACTTCTGGGTACGTTTTCCATCAACTTTCAGATGGAGCAGAATGGATCAATCCAGGGGCCAGAGACTAGATTCCAGTTAAAAGCAGCTGGAGCTTTTTGCTTTGATTATTACATTAAGAGTGAAGTTTAAGCCAGCTGAAGAGGGGATGTTTGAGCAGTGGCTGAGATGAGTGGCAGGATGGTTGTAAAGTCAGGACCATCTGGAAAATAAACAGTTCATGTTGGATATGGCAGAGGAAGGGAGCTCGTGAAGGATGAATAGCCATGGTCAAAGCAGCTTCAGAGCATGGTCTTTGCAGTAGGAATTCTTTGTGGCTCTTAAGATTATTGTTCTGGTTTGTATTTTAATGTTTAAACTCTAGAGGAGAGGCAGCTTGATTTGGTCCTGTAGTTTACCTTTTTCTGAAGGATTTAGAGCTGCTGAGCATCTTATAAGGAATGCACACACAATTAAATTCTTCTTACGCTTATTGAAGCAGTGTTTGTTGTCAGGAAAGGTTGTGTGGTTTAGTAGACCAAGATGTTGGAAAAGTGAAGTATGCTGCTTTGTTTGTTTGTTTTCCCCAGATTTTAGCACCACACCATACCACCAAGTGTTGTGTTATTTGGTTTGGGCTTTTTGAAAGCTGTTGCCTCAAGGTCAGGCATTTTTCAAGGAGAAGGCAGGAGTTAGATGTGGTGTGAGGGGATTTTCACCTCTGCAGCTGCATGGGAGGAGGAAAAAAAAATCCAAATATTAGCATTGGGACTGAGATTATAATAATCACTATGAGGCTGAACAGGCTGCTGTTGAAAGGGACATCTCGCCACATGTTCTTCCCAGTCCCACTAGTTTCCATGGGGCCATGCTGCCAGCAGGGCTGGGGAGCTGACCCAGCTCAAACCTCACTCAGGAAAACTGAATCATGCCTTTTGTGGCAGATCAAGTTAAGGCTGAATTAAAAGGACAGAAACTGTCTACTTGGGCTGCTCTCTGAAGAGGATACCCATGATGTTCATCACCTGTACCATGTTCTGGGTGATGAACAGAGTAATGGCATTGTCTACAGAGATTGAGAAACCAAGTGGGAGAGGGGGAGATGGCAGCTCTGTTCTAACCACCCCGAACTTCAGCTGGCAACTAAAAACCCATGAGGAGATGTCAGAGAGATAGACCCAGATCTTAGCCTGTAAAGGAGGACAGCCTGTAAAGTCTGGAGCAGAGACAGAGGTCTAAAGGTCACCAGGATAGAGAGAGCAGGTGAGTTTGGATTGGGGAATAAAATTACTTGCATTTTTTTCTTGCCTTTATCAGAATTCTTTCCAATATGTCAGTTGATTTATTTCTGTTAGAGAATTGCTTCGCACTCAGCATATTGCAGCAGATTGATCTTCATCAGGATCATGACATGATGTCCTGTATCTGGAGATCTAAACCTTGCTGGCCCCTCGTCTGACTTTGGGGTGTTGTAAATTCATGCTCCGTTTGCTCTTTTCCATGCCTCTGCTCTGTGTTTCTATATTTTGGATTATTTATCTGCTAACAGATTAGCTGATCATTTTCCAGGGTGCATTTTTTTTAATTTCCCCAGGGGCTCTGAATTATTTCTTGCTATCCTTGCAGCGAGGTAGGCAGCACTTCTCCTGGTGCGAGTGAAATGAGGTTTGTATGACCTTGTGGTGTGTACACCTTATAGCACAATGACCCTTGTGAGATGACCACATAAGCTGAATGAACATAGATAAAATGTTCCTTTTCACCAACAATGAGTATTTCAGATGCTATAATTTGCTGTTTAGCCTGTCTGGTCTCTTCCAGTCTCTGTTTCCTCCCCCCCTGTATATAACTTGGGATATTGTAGTATTTAGTTCCTATTTCCTTGGTGGTAACAAATCTTATGGGTTTTGTATAAAAGTTATGAGGAGTCAATGACATGTTTCAAACCATGCTGTCAGTATTGTACAGGGACATCAATGTCTTCTAAGTAATTTAGAATGCATTTACAGGACATGACAGTTGTATTATCAAGCATCACAGATTACTCTAAACATAGACTGTATACTGTATTATAAAAATTGTCCTCTTTTATAAATGGCTTAGACATGCTCTGAAAACATATTTAATAAAATGAATAGCCTCCATCATTGAATAAAGGTAATTTTGCTGGCTGTTGACAAGTTATAACTATTTAAAAAGCCATTCAAAATAAATGAGACTATTTGTGGATATATAATGAACAATCTAGTAGAATATTAGTAAAATGCTGTGCGTTTGAGAGGACATTTTTCTAATAAAATTTAAAATTGTATTTCTATTATGAAATTTCCAATATCCTTTAAAAAGTATTTGGAATAAAAACTGCCTTGAAATTTGCAGATTGCTCTGATCAGCTTTGAATAGGATACAAACACGTAGAGCCACTTGGAAATGGTGTTTGTGTTTGCAAACACTTCAGTAAAATATGAAAATTTTAAAAGTATATGACACTCTAGGTGAAAAATATTTAATAAAATATTCCCAAGTCTCCCAAAAGAAGTTTCCATGGGCTAAACTGCTATATTTTAATCCACTAGAATAAGATGCTACTGAAATTTTGTAGAATAAAATACTCCCTGGAATAAAACAGTGGAAATACAGAAGCTATTTTTTTAACACACTGAAAAATAGGTTAAAAAGTCAATGAGTTGAAGGTCACCTTCCTAGACAAACTGAGGAGCGAGAAAGGACCAGGGGAGAGAGGTGTGAAAGCAAGAGAGAACTTTTTCATCTTAATTACAAAAAGTTTCTCTTTTGATTGACTATTTTGCTAGGAGGAATTTTAATGGCAGTTACAAAGAATCTTACCTGAATATTAGGTTACCCCACTGCTGTTTATTAATAGATGGAACTGAAAAATGATAAATCAGTTGTTTTCCTTGTCTTAATTTTATCTATTAAACGTATTTATTAGTGTTTCCAGGGAGAAATTCGAGGTGTGCTGGGTTTGGTTATTAGTGTTTCCAGGGAGAAATTCGAGGTGGGCTGGGTTTGGTTTAGTTTGTTTTTGTGTAGACTGGTTAAAAGGTGGATGACCAGTTGACCGTGACCCAACAATGTGCCCTTGTGGCCAAGAAGGCCAATGATCTCCTGGGGGACATTCAGAAGAGTGTGACCAGCAGGTCGAGGGAGGTTCTCCTCCCCCTCTACTCTGCCATGCTGAGGCCACATCTGGAATATTGTGTCCAGTTCTGGGCTCCCCAGTTCAAGAGGGACAGGGATCTTCTGGAGAGAGTCCAGCAGAGGCTACAAAGAGGATTAAGGGGGTGGAGCATCTTTCTTATGAGGAAAGACTGAGAGAGCTGGGGCTGTTCAGCCTGGAGAAGAGCAGATTGAGAGGGACCTTATCAATGTTTATCCATATCTAAAGGGCGGGTGTCAAGAGGATGGGACCAGACTCTTCTCAGTGGTGGCCAGTGATAGGACAAGGGGAAACGGGCACAAGCTGGATCACAGGAGGTTCCACTTCAACATCCTGTGAGGGTGTCGGAGCCCTGGGACAGGCTGCCCAGAGAGGGTGTGGAGTCTCCATCTCTGGAGATGTTCCAAACCCACCTGGACACTTTCCTGTGCAACCTGATGTAGGGAACCTGCTTTGGCAGGGGAGTTGGACTGGATGTTCTTCTGAGGTCCCTTCCAACCCCCACCATTCTGTGACTGATATGTTTATATTAATATTCTTTGATCTATCGTACTGTAGTTCTTTCCATGTTTCCAAAGTGTGACAAAGTTAATATCCTGTCACCAAACTACGCATCTAACCCCTCTCCTAATCTTTTTGGTGTGGTCTGGAAAAAAAGCACAGCAACATCTGCCAGCTGAGAGCCCTGCTGTTTTAGAAACCTGAGGTTGAGTGGTTTCTCTGAGGTAAGAATGATGTTTTTTTGCCCTCTGGACATACAAATAAGGTGCATATTTGCAAGAAGAGTGGACTCCGACAAAAACCTCTTCATTAAATTCTTTTATACCCTTCCACATGTGCACACCTTTGCAAAGAACTGGGGTAGACTGAGACAACCTCCTTGCCTTGGTCAATCAAGAGGTTCCCAGGACCAACCGTGGTGTTTGGCAGGCAGCATCCAGGTATTGCCAGTTCCTCCTGCTTGTGTCTTTGGGGCCCACACTGCTAAAGTGTCCCAAGAGCACTCAGAAACTGCATCTCTGGGTGTATGGAGTTTTAGGCCAACATAGCCTTGACTGAGGGAAAAGGAAAGATGAGCAGGAGGCTGGAGTTTGCCTGCCCACTCCTGACCCTGCCTGCTGCAGCTCAGTTAATCCATCCCTACATGTATTTTACAATCCAAATTACATAGGACCCTTACTTCCTGCATAGAATCCCAGAATGGTTTGGGTTGGAAGGGACCTTAAAGCTCATCCAGTTTCCAACCCCCCTGCCAGCAGCAGGGACACATTCCACTAGACCAGGTTGCTCAAAGCCTCATCCAACCTGGCCCTGAACATTTTGAGTACATCTCATCAAGAGTTGCAGAGAAGTGACTTCGTGTGTAAATGTAAATTTTACATGCAGAAAAGGACATTAATATGTTAGAACCGACCTTGGGAATTGCTTTTTTTGTTGTTGTTTTGTTCTGCTTGTTTTTTATTCTGTGTAGGTTCTGAGAGACAAAGGCAGCTCTCTGTCCTTAATTACTGTAAGTAGCTGGAACAGCTTTTTATGCAACCTGATTTGAATATATTCCAGGCTGCAGATAGACACCTATTTTAAAGGCACAACATGCTCATGGTGGCTTCCTGCCAATCAAACAGTTGTCACTTGCTAGACAGTCCTAAACAACTTCTGCTCCTTCCTCAATTTGCTGTCTGTCTGACTGATGGAAATGGCAGGGCTTCTCCCTGTCCCCCTCCCCTTTCTCTTCCCCTGAACCAGTGTCACCACATGGCAGGAGAATTCAGCCACTGCTGCTGAGAACAAGGCTCTGCTTGTGCTGCTGTCCCAGGGCTTGGATAAGGACACCCGAAATGGAGCAGAGCAGATTATCGGTGTAATTCCTCAAGAATCCCTTGCTTTCCACAGCTCCTTGGGGTGGATGTGGAGGTGAAGAGGGTTTAGTTGGTTTTATTTTGCTTTTTAATCTTTTGAAGCTCTCTCAAGACTGACAAAAATGAAATCCAGCTCTGTTTTTTCTTAACTCTGGGCAGCCAGATTATGTATAGATTGTGTGAGTATTGTGGTCTGGCCCTGTAACAATAACACTCAAAGACCTAATCTGAAGCAAAGCTAACATGATAAGTGCATGGAAATATTTATTTTTCTGATTTATCTCCATGGCACAGTTATGGGGAAGCTTTGCTACTCTATCAGATCAGCAATGAAGCACCCAATGTAGCTCAGCAACCCTGCAGAAGACTCAGCTGAACCTCAGTATCTTCTGGTCCATCCCTTCCCTTCCCTCTTTTTGGATTCCTTGCTGGGCTATAGGGTTCAAGCATTTTGAAGAAAGTCCTTGAAATGTTCTCTCTGGGCTACTGGAAATATTCTAGCTTCTAGTTCCTGGTTTTGAGACTTTCTGAATCTTTTATGATTTTATGTACCTTTTTAAAGACTTTTGCTTAGCCTGTGACTTTGTATTAATTCAGTCAAAATTTGGCTGCTGGCCATCTGAGGCAAAAGCATATAGTGGTATTTGTCCTGCATTTTATGGTTCATTATTATTTGTGGTTTCTAGAATTTTTCCACTTAAGACTTCAGGCAAGCTTTGCACAGCCAACTTTGCTAAACTTTTGATCCTCTAATGAAGAAAAAAGGGATTTAAATTCAGGAAAGTAGCACACAGAGTGCCTCCTCTGAAATATTACTTCTGTTTGTTGGGATTCTTAGTTATATCCATAATATTGCTAAATGTAAAATTCTATTTTTCCCTTGGAAATGGAAGTTATCATTGATTATCTCTTATTACTGATGATAATAGCCAGCCATCATCTCAGAGACTTTGGGGGCAAAATTCTTTTTCTTGTATCTCTGTTCTTCTTTTGCTTGTTTTAGGTGAGATGCAATATTCCTACTAACTAATGAAGAGAAATAGAAGGTAAAAGAAAGGTTTCCCTCCATACCTCTTCTCTTTGCTGTACATTTTGTTTCTGATTGAGCCCTTAGGAAGAGTTCAGGCTGCTGAAGGAGACTGGTATTGGCATGAAACATTTTTCTCCCCCATTCCTTTTCTTGTGTGCTGTTGCTAGTTTTAGCTATTGCCTGTGTCTTTTCTTAGGGTTTTAATTGAAGAATGCAATGGTTTTTATTTAACTAATTATCCCCAATGATAACTCACTGCTAGCCAACAGTGTCTTCTCTGTGTCTGTGGTGTCCCGTGCATGGCGTTTGTAGAATCATAGAATCATAGAGGTTGGAAAAGACCTTTAAGATCATCGAGATACTCTGGTCTTTGGACAGTTATAGAAATGAAGAATCAGAAGATGCCCTGTTAGATTGTTCAGCATGTTTCCTCTCCAGTGTGGACACAGGATATTCTGTAGTTTTTCTTGTATTTCTTATATAATATCAACTCTATTCTTTAGTATTTCTATATGTTTAGTTTGTTTTCTGCTTCCTTCTCAAAGTCCCAAACTGTAATGTAGCACACTTTTAACTTTTTCCATTTTTCTACTACTATTAGAGAAGTAGATGTCACCCATAAAAACCTACTCTGCCTCTCTGACTTACTCTCTTGCGAGGCCACTCCATGATTGCAAGTCTCCTTAATCTATTTTATGACAGCACGTGTCTAACTGCAGAAATTCTCTCTGTGCTTGCTGTTTATGCAGTTCAAATATGTTTAAACATCTATTTGTCTTTCCATCTTTGTCAAATGTTTACCCTCAGCTTTTTCAATTTTTTCCTTGCAAGGCAAGTTTTCCAGGCCCTGTGTCTTTGTGTTTGTTTTTGGCTTTTTCTCAGGAGTCACAATCTGTCAACGCTAGAGCTAGTTGGGAATTTTCCAATGAAAAGCTTCTTTGTTTTGTTTCTTAATTGAAAAGTAATTTTTGCAAAATTGGAGACAATTCTCATGCAGAAGGTATTTACTCCCTCTGCCCCCAGATGTGTTTTTATGTTGGTATGATCTGAATAGACACATTTAGTTTTGTGAAACCAAATGGAAGCTTCTTGCTTCTAGTCAACTGGCCATCATATCTAAACTATTCTTAAATAGGTTTTTTGGTGGAAGAATTCAGATACCTAATCACATGGCAGCCCCTTGTCTGGTTAAAGCACTGTGTTGAAAATCCCAACAGTGGAAATCAGTGGAAGATCATGAGAGAGATAAATTGGCCGAGGCTTCCTTCTGTGGGGAAAAAACAAAACAAAACAAAAAAACCCAACAAAAAAAATGCCCCTAAACCCAAAACTTTATTTATAGTGACCAATAAGGAAGAAAGGGATGATTATCAATCTAACATGAATATTGGTGATATTGGCTGCCCTTCCCAATGGCAACATTACAGAGTAGTTAAGATCCAGACAGTTGTAGGTGTTCCCTAGTTTGGAACTCAGAAATTTTCTAAACAGCTTCTAGCTGCTGCAGGTCAGCAGCAAGTTCATTCATTACTATTATTCCTAATTTCCCAGAAAGATGCGCTTAATTAAGCTGGCTGTTAGCATCCCATGAATTTTAAGGCAAACTGTTAATGCGAGCTATTTATTCCATGCACAATTGAACACACTGCCAATGCTGCCTATAATAATACAAAAATGTTGTTATGATTACCGACAGCGTGTGCTAAAAGGCTGAAGACACTTTGTCACTTGGCATCCGTAAGGTTTAAAATATGCTGGCGAGGGTTTAGCTTTAAAAGAAGCCTTAAAAAATATATATATATATAAAAAATTGTTACTAAATTATCTTACCACTGCTTAACACACTGATTTGTAGGAGGGTAACTGGGCAGTTGTTTTAACTCTGTTTTCTGTATTTCCCTCTTTTGCCTGTATTAGTCTTATATATATTTACGGCAACAGAGGGTATCCTGGGGCAATCCAGAGGAAAAAGAAAGCTGGGGAGATGGAAATTCAAAGCTTTAGGATTAACAATAACAAATTCTCAATTATATTGCCATGTGTTTCTTCAAAATCCCTTTGCATACACAAGGCTTCTTGAATGAGCTCATTATCTCTTGGTATGTAGAAATGTATTTCACCATTGCTCAGCCCACACTAATGTATTTATTATTCACCTAATACTAGACCAGACTTTTAAGCTGTGTAATGCTTTCTTTACCATTTCATTGTTTATTTGTTGTAATGAGCCAGAGTCTGAACCCAGACCTGTTGTTTTACTCATGTTTGACAGGAAAGACTTCAAAAGAAAATCTCTCTTATTTTTTTTCAAGGTGCTAAACTCCTAAGTGGAAGTTATTTAAATGACAGTATTATTTCTTCTCCTTTTCCAGATAATTCATATGCAAAGATATTAGAGCACTTAGCACGTTGCAAAATGAACTTTTTAAAACATTATTTATACCATGGTACTATGAAAATCTTAGTTCCTCACTGCTTCAGTTCACTCCAGAAACTAAATACACCTGATAATTTCTATCTTTTTTAATGAATTACCAAATTTGAATTCATATATCTGAAAACAATGCCTCTGAGAAGGTCTTAAAAAAGAACCATTTGAACAGGATGTCCATGATGTTGGAGATACAAGAGCCAATTCAACACTTAGAAACAAAAGCAGGGAATACCTAAAAATGAAAACAAAGTTACTTTTCCTCTAGCTCATTCTAGTGAGACCTAGAATGGGATATTATTGTTTTAAAGTAGATATTAGGAAGAAATTCTTTGATGTGAGGGTGGTCAGACACTAGCCCAGGTTGCCCAGAGAAGCTGTGGCTGCTCCTCCCTAGAAGTGTTGAAGGCCAGGCTGGATGAGGCTTTGAGCAACCTGGTCTAGTGGAAGGTGTCCCTGCTGATGGCAGGGGGGTTGGAAGTCATTAGTCTTTAAGGTCCTTTCCAATTCAAACTATTCTATGATTCTATTATACCTGTTGCCTTTGACCAAGAAAATTAGAAGAAACTAAAATAAATTATTTAATCATACTCCAAATGGGAAGAAGATTCTTGAGAAACAGAGATCTAATCAATAGATTGCAGTATAGCCTGGTACAAAGCTAAAGCAGAGGTGTGACACCATAAAAACCAGAAAGCAGGGGACTGTAGCAGTTAACAAAATCAACCTTTTGGACAAGTGATTTAGTGATGATGCCTAATTCAGTCTTTCATAGAATCACAGAATCACAGTGCTTGAAAAAGACCTTTAAGATCAGAGTCCAACCATAAACCCAACACTGCCAATTCCACCTCTAAACCATGTCCCTCAGCACCTCGTCTTCCCGTCTGTTCAATCCCACCAGGGAAGGTGACTCCACCACCTCCCTGGGCAGCCTGTTCCAATGCTTGACTGCCCTTTTGCTGGAGAAGTTTTTCCTCATATCCAATCTAAACCTCCCCTGGTGCAACTGGAGGCCATTTCCTCTCCTTCTATTGCTTGTTACCTGTGAGGACACCCACCCCCACCTCTCTCCACCCTCCTTTCAGGGACTTGGACAGAGCCAGAAGGTCTCCCCTCAGCCTCCTTTTCTCCAGGCTCAACACCCCCAGTTCCCTCAGCCACAAGGGAACTCATCACACTTGTGCTCCAGACCCTTCCCCAGCTCCGTTGCCCTTCTCTGGACATGCTCCAGCACCTCCATGTCCTTCTTGGAGTCAGGGGCCCAAAACTGAACACAGGACTTGAGCTCTGGCCTCACCAGTGCCCAGGACAGGGAAAGGATCACTGACCCAGTCCTGCTGGCTGCACTGTTCTTGATTCAGGCCATGATGCTCTTGGCCTTCTTGGCTGCCTGGGCACACTGCTGGGTCATGTTCAGCTTGCTGTTGACCAACACCCCCAGGTCCTTTTCTGATGGTCAGCAGATCTTTCACCAGATCTGCTCTCTAGCCAAAGGCAGGAGAATAGGTCAGGCCATCCAAATGGTCCCTTCTTGCCAACACAAATCTGCCTTTTGGCGTTGGCTGGGCTGGGCACCAGCTCCCTGCTGAAGCTGCACCTCCCTGCCTGGGCTGAGTCCCTTCAGAAGAGACTGTGTCCCTGAGCAACAGTCTGGCAAGGGAAAAGTGGGCTCCTTTCCATCTGGAGGTCTTCCTGCAAAATAATATGACCACTTTCATTTTCCGTTTCTCGTGCAGTTTGACTGACTGGGCTCACAGTCGGGACTCAATAGGTTGTTTCTGTGCGAGTAGCTGAAGTATCTGAATTTGGCCTCTATTCAGCTATAAAGAGTTTAAAATAAAATATTGAGAGGAATCAGCGGGAGAATGGAAAAATCCTGCTGTATAACTCAGAACATGTTCACCCTCTGTGAAGTTAAGGCTAATGATAACAGGCTTGCACGTTGGTAAGAACAATAGAGTTTATTTCCAGTGTGTTAAGTTGCTGTTATTGTATTTCTAGAGAGTATAACAGGCGTGTAAGTGTGGTTAAAGTGACAAGAGCCAGGCCAAACCTTGATAGACATGTGAATTCTGCCAAAATACTTCAGCATGACAACTGGAAAATGTAGAGGATGAGAATGAACTGAGGGAGAAATAAACAGTGGAGAAAGCAGTGCTGGAGCTACATTGGCCGTGTGCTCTGCAAAACAAAAGCAGCTTGTGCAGGAGCTCCCACGTGAATGTTCCCCTTGGGTTAAATTCCAAGTACTTCGTTATTGTAAATAAAAAAAAATCCTGGTGAAGACCATCTTTGTGAAGGCAAGTGGCAGGTAATAATTATAATTAATAATAAAGTATGTTGAGGCTGACTAGGGTGTCTTAGGACAATGGTCTCCCTGGTTACATTTTTACTAGTAAATAAAATAGATCAGTGGTTGTTTCCTGGTCCTGAGACCAGAGCATAACTTGTGTCCAGAGGGCTAAATGTTTGTTCCTAAAATAGGCTGGCTGAAGCTGGGCTTCCTGTTGGCACTGGCCTTGGACCTGTGATAACCCCTGAGCCGTCACCAACCATGACTCTTGTATTGGACTCCAACATGTCTTCTGCTTCACTCAGGTTTTTTGAGGAGCAGCACTACAAAGGACCTTCTCTAGCTGTCCTTGGCTGGGCTTCAGGTGAAAGGTAAAGCACTTTTCCAAAAGGATTAAAGTATCTTAAAGTATCGTTTCAAATACTGTTTTCTTAAGAAGAAAAAGGGAAAGATTGCAATATCAGATACAATGTGAAATCAGTACAGTTTATTGAAAATGCATTTTGAGGAAATATTGGGTTATTGAGAAAAAAATGTTGGTTGTGGGTTCCTTCCCCCTCCCATCCCCTAAAACAAAGCTCATTTTTCTTGGATCTCTGCACCAAAGTGGAAGTGGGGTGAGTGGGACACTGTGTGCTTCTCAGTTTGGTACTTTTTTCAGTGACTCTTCAGTGCAAAAATGCATAAGCAATTTCTTCATTTGGAACCAGAAACCAGGTATCTCCTCAAACCACAGGCTCTGCTGTTAGTTAGACAACAGTCAGGCTCTGCCTTTCTTAGTCTCTGTCTCTCACTTGCCCCATAATGATGAGGTGTTGCAAGAAATGGAAGGAGTTTGATCCCAGCTCAGTCTTGGCTGCCTCTTGGGATATGGGAGTGATCACATCAAGTCCCCTCAGACTGAGAGGAGCCTCAAAATGGTTTTTAGCTCCTTGTGTGAATGCTGCACTTAAGAAATTATTTCACGAGGTGGAGAGTAGCAGAAGTATGCCCATCATGATGGGCTTTTGGTTTGAAATGTCTTGAGTGAATGAATGAGAAATCCAAATGCACCAAGCCAGTCTGGGCTCTGAAGTAGCATTTGGGAGTCTCAAGTGCCTAGGGAGCTCAGTAGTCAAAGTGAAGAAATCAATTACTGTCGGGTAATTCCAAGGCTGAGGAGATGTCTGAGAATAGCTTCTCAGAACTCCTCTCCAAAGATGAGTGTACTTGATGTGGCTGAGGTTATCAGGTTTGGCTGGGATGGAGTTAATTTTCCCTGTAGCAGCTCTCAGAGTGCTGGGGTTTGTATCAGTAGCTAGAAGGGTGTTGATAACACACCAGTGTTTTGGCTCCTGCTGAGCAGTGCTCCACAGCACCAAGGCTGGCTCTCCAACATTCCCCCTCACTGGTAGGCTGGGTGTGGGGAAGCTCTTGGGAGGTGACACAGGCAGGACAGTTGACCCAAACTGACCAAAGGGATATTCCATCCATACAATGTCTACTCAGCAAGAAAAGCTAGGAGAAATGAGGAGGAGGAGGGTCATCCATTACTATGATTGACTTCCAAAGCAATCACTACTTGTACCAAAGCCCTGCTTCCTGGGAAGTGGCTGAACATCACCTGCTGATGGGAAGTAGAGAATAAATATTTTGTTTTCCTTTGTTTCCTGTGGTGCTTCAGGTGGATTCACCCTTTTTGCTTGCATCTTGCAGCCAAACACAACCTGCTCTCTCACCCTTTCCCCCACCTTGCCCAGGGAGCAGGGAAGAGAATTGGAAGGAAACGGGCAAGGAAATTCATGGGTTGAGATAAAAACTATTTAGTAATTAAAATAAAATTATAATGGTAACAGTGATAACAGAATATACAGATGAGTTATACACAGTGAAATTGCTCTGCAAAGACCTATGCCCAGCCTGTGCCAGCCAGTGATCCCGGAGCAGAGACAGTCCCCAAACCCAAAACCCAGAAGAGTGAGAGTCCGAGTGATCCCTGAGAGGATGCCCCCGTCTTCCAGTCACCCCTGGTTAATGCACTGACATGATGGGATACGATCTGGAAAATCTCACTGGCACATCCAAATGCCAGTTTGGGGTTTGCTGGTCTCTGCACTTCCCCCTCCCAGTCCTGATGCAGCTGTGAACCAGCCAAACACGGTGGCCTTGAGCTCCAGCAGCAACTGATAACATCAGTACTTGATCAACATTCTTCTCATAACAAATCCCACACTGAACCTAAACCACAGCTATTCCAGCTACTGAGAAGGAAATTAACTCTGTCCTAGCAAAACCAGGACATTTCCACATGTGACCTTTGATTTTTCTTTATTAAACTTCCTTTAGCTTGATCCACGAGGTTTTTTTTCCATCTTATTTTCTCCCCCTCGAGTTCTGCTGAGGAAGGGAGTAATAGGGCAGCTCGGTGGGCACCTGACATCCAGCCAAGATCAACCCACCATGCTGAGGCTCTTAGCTCTTCTCAGGCCAAACTGAGGCAGATTTTAAGTGAGAACAATCAATCTCCAAGTTTTTATTTTCCTATTTTCCCACCTCCCACCCCCCCAATCTATTCTTATACTCTACCCTCCAAAAAGAATTGTTCATAATACAAACTCCTTTTTGATTTATAAAAGTAAGGCTACTAAAATTCTTCTAAATACCTTTTTTTTTTTTTTTTTTTTTTTTAACTAAGAAGGGAAAAGAGGAGACCTGAATGTGGCCAGAAGATATCTTGGAGATGTTCCAAGGGTTCATCGTGGCCATGAGAACAGCAAATTACCAGCAGAGGACACCTTGGGTGAGATTGTCATGTCTATTGTCACCATTTTATGATAGGTGGCAAGACTGGCATTGCACTGAGCTCTACAGATTTCTGTTTGCAGCCCTGGAAGGTCTCCACCAGAGCACTTGCTGTAGCAGATAACCCCACACTGTCTTTCACAAGCTCTCCTGTTCACATCCCTAACCTGTTTACTCTCCAGCCTGCTTTCGTGCCA
>NW_010340605.1:0-4072 GCF_000700745.2 Antrostomus carolinensis | reverse complement strand
CTAAGTACCAGTGTAATAAAAAAGAATATGTTAATGACTGTGGCTTTGCATATGATCAACAAACCTTGATAAATTAGCTTCATGAAAATTAATGTATTTAAAAGGCTTCTGCATTTTTTTGAAAGAGTTGGGATATTTCATATGAAATTAGGACAAATTTCTTCATGTGTTTTTTTTTTTTTTTTATCCACAGCTTAAATAGAGGCTTCATAAAAATGAAAGGGACACCTTTAAATGAGTGCTAATCATTTTCTACTGACCTCCAGATTTTCCAGTCCTACTGAAAATAATAATTATTTTTTTATGATTTCTTTCTCAAGTGGCTTTTTATTTAAACAGATGCTTTCTTTGTACGATAGAAACCTTTTCTTATTTTCAATAAAATGCCAGGCTCTAGTGAAGAGAAAATGCAAATCTAAAATAACTCCTCTCCTCTTTCTTGCAAACACAAAAATCTTTTGTTCCTAAACAGAAATTAAGTGGGGGAGAAAAAAAAATCCCAACCCCATGACTTGAAAGAAAATGTAGCAATACTTATCAAGCTGTCCCTCTCTTTCCTTAGTATTTAGAAAGCTCAATTATATTTTCTTGTTGGCATTAAGGTTCTTAATTATGCAGTTGTCTGTTTATTTTGAATAACTGAAAGACTCTGCCAGAAAAAGGAGCAGAGAGGGATTTTTTTGAAAGAGAGAGAGGGAGAAGGGAAAGATAGAAACTCATTACCTCTTGCAAACTGGTAATCATTGTAAATGGCCAGAGAGGCCAGAGGAGACTGCAGAAAATTACTATCAAGCGTGAAGGAATAAAAATACCCTAGATTATATTACTAAGGGGAGGTGGGGAGGGGGAGAGTGAAAAAATCTTCTTGGTACTAAAGCAACTAGACTGGAAAGAGTAATGAAAATGAAGCACAGTGAGGGGTCCTGGCAAGTCCTATAAGAAAAAAATAAATAAATAAAGGGAGGTAGGGAATGAGGAAAGAAATGGATTTTATCATTATGTGCTGAATATATTGGCAGAACCCATCTCTACATTAGTGAGCTTTTATTAGCAGGGCTCTATGAAGCCTCCGTGTCACTCAGTTTTTCCTGTCACCTTTCTGTCTGTTCCCCCTCTCCTTCCTTCTCTGGCTGTGAGTTGCAACGGGGAGAGCAGCTCTGCACCCCAAACCAGCCCAGTCCAACGGGCAGAGCACACCAGCCCAGCTGCCTTGGAACAAGGACTGTGATTTTCAGCTCTTTGCCCACAGCCATACTCTGGAGGATGGATCAATGTCAAGGATTACAAAAGAGACTTGGCCGAGTGCAGATAGAAAGCTCCAGGCATTGAAAGTAATATCAAGGTAGAAGCCTTTGCAGACCCTGCTTCATGAATTCTTCACAGCGTTGGCCCCAATGGTCCCTGAGCCATTTAAGGGGTTTATTGCTTGCCCAGGCTAAAGCTGTGTTGCTACCAAGTGAATTCTGTGCCAAACATTAGCATTGTAGCTAAGAAAGCTTTCCCTCTCCCTTTTTACCTCTATCAATATTAAAGAAGATAAAAGTTAAGTCACTGGGTGGGAATATTGCTCCTCGAGTTCAACAAAGAGACCTGCTGAATCAGAAAAGCATAATTTAATGACTTAAATTTCACAAGAAAGAAAAAAAAAAAAAAAGAAGCATCTGTGCAAACAAAAGAAAAATGAACTTCATTTTGCTAAAGAACAGTTTAGAAAAAGAGGCTCAGATTGCAGAAAAATTGTGTCTTGCAGCCTGGGATTTTTTTTTTTCCTGAGTTGTGTTGATGTCTTTTTATATTTAGAATTAACTTACATTCAGGACTTTCTTTTGATTGGATTCTGGTTTGGAAAATGCATGATATAGAATCATGCAAGCAACACCCAATGTCCTCAAAAACAACAACAACAAAAAAGAAACATTTACATTGTCTAAAAAACCTGAAAATCTGCATTAACATTTATGTTAATGTTCAGCCAAGTTTCACACAGAATCAGAGAATGTTGGGGATTGGAAGGGACCTCAGAAGATCATCCAGTCCAACCCCCTACCAGAGCAGGAACCTAAATGAGATCACACAGGAAGGCATCCAGGCGGGTTTTGAATGTCTCCAGAGAAGGAGACTCCACACCCTCCCTGGGCAGCCTGTCCCAGGGCTCCATCACCCTCACTGGAAAGAAGTTTCTTCTCAAGTTGAAGCAGAACCTCCTGTGTTCCAGCTCACACCCATTGCCCCTTGTCCTACCATTGGGCATCACTGAGAAGAGCCTGGCTCCATCCTCCTGACATTCACCCTTTACATATTTATAAACATTAATGAGGTCACCCCTCAGTCTCCTCTTCTCCAAGCTAAAGAGCCCCAGCTCCCTCAGCCTTTCCTCAGCAGGGAGATGCTCCACTCCCTTCATCATCTTGGTAAGTTTCCAAAGGGAGTTCCTACAGTTCCATATCCAAACCCTTGCATGTACAGTTGTTATGTGTACAAAAATCTAGAAATAGCCAGTTGTCTGGGCACAGTGGCAGAACACAGTAATCTTTCCTTTTGATGAGAATTTATTTGGTCACTTTTGTGTTTTAAGAAAGAATTTGTTTATTAAAAAAAAAACGTTACCTGTTTTGACACAAAGTTTCAGCCCAACTAGTGTTTGACTTTGACTCAGCTTAAGGCAGTGATGGGTTACACAAGATTCAGCTCAACCTCTGCCTTGGGTCTGTGCTACCCTCCTGATGGTGCCAAATCATGCTGATTCTGGATAATTCTCCACCCTAAATCCTGGGTGTACAAAAAATGACTCTGGCCAAAGTAAAAATCTCTAATTCCATGGAGCCTGGGGTGGCTTAGTGAGTGGTGTCTTGTATGTGTAGGGTGTCATTAATTCTCCAGGTGTCATTTTGAATGGGAGGTTGTCCCATGTGAGACTAATTTCTTTTATGAAGAAGCAGTTTTCTGAAGAATATTTGATTCTATGGGTTTAAACATACAGGAGACATACTTGTCTTCTCTATTTAGCATGGAAGACGAGGGTTGCTAAGTTGTAGCTTAGCAGAAGAGCTTTCTCCTAAAGTTCTTTCCTTTTCCTTATGTTCTGTGCAGTGCTGAGCGCTTTCCACCACTGGGATCCAGCCATGTTCAGCAGCTCACCGTGGTGAAGTTCATTCAGTGAGAACATAAAAGATGGATGCTTGCAGGTGGCCTGTGTGAGGATCACGCTTTCTGTACATGTGGCAAGCTAAAGGTAAGTAAGTACACGTTATGCATATGCTTTGTGTCACTGTTTTATAAAGTAAAAGACTCCTGGCTGCTGTTAGCACCTATGTGTTGCTGGATACAAGATCTATGTCCATCACCAGCATCAGGATCTTGCCCAGTTTTCTTGTGAAAACTAATTTATCTTACAAACATAGAATCATTTATTTGGAGAAGACCTTTGAGACCATTGAGTCCAACTGTACCTGTCCACTACTAAACCAGATCTCTGAGCACCTCGTCTGTCTGTCTTTTAAGCACCTCCAGGGATGGGGACTCAACCACTTCCCTGGGCAGGCCGAAACCCTTTCAGTGAAGAAATTTTTCTTGATATCCAATCTGAACCTCTCCTGGCGCAACCTGGGTCCATTTTCTCCTCTGATGTTAAATCCTTGTCCTCTTGTGAGGATCTGGGTGAGAGGTGTTGTGTGAACGCTTCATTCTGTGTGGTCTGGTTTAGCATAATGCTAGCTATTGTGAAATCTCTGGGGAAAAGGGTGAAAAGATTTAACTGGAGGCGTTATTAGTGTGGAGTAAGGGAAGAGTAAAATTTAGATTTGGTCTAATTCTTGAGTTTCTGCTTCTGGGACAAATGCACATAGCCTAGAGAATTGAGCATGTATGTGATTAGGTGTTACTTTTTATACCAGAGACTAGTTGTTCATTATTCTTCTAGGAGGCAGTTGATATACTTTTATAATGAAGAGGAATGGGAAATGAGGCCAATCTGGGGAAGCTCTTGCTGGTCAGGATGGGTTCTGCAGATTGTTAAATCTGCATTGTCATTCTAGGACATTCTTAGTCCCTCAAGGGTCAGTACTAGGACCAG
>NW_010340604.1:0-6966 GCF_000700745.2 Antrostomus carolinensis | reverse complement strand
GGCAGCCCGCTGGGTAGGGCGGGGAGTTGTGCGAGTGGGGCGTCCGGAGTCGGGCGGGAACGGCAGACCCGCTCTGACCCGAATCTCCTCCGTTACGAAACCTGCGGCTGTAAGGTGGCAGCCGTCCTCCCGAGCGCGTCGCTTTCGCGTTTAGTTTCTCCTCTGTTTGTTGCAAGTTGAGTAAAACCCAATCAATTTTCAAAAGCCCTTCACATTTCTTTCAACGAAAAACATGTTCCCTGATCTTACACTGTTCTGCATTCTTTGATGTCGCTTTGCAAATCTTAATTCCAAGCATGCAAAATAATTTTCTCTTTAGCTTTACTGCGTTGCTAACTGGATTTCTTTGATTTGATGTAAAGCGTTGATTTGGTTTGCAACTTCAGAGTCAACAGGTTTCTTGTGCTGCAGCTTGCCGGTGACTGTGGTTTGCTATGGCGAACTGAAGTAAATGTCTCCAAGAAGTCTCTTTTATTTTACTAAGAGCTGTAGTGTGCTTGTGATGTATGTGTTTTCTACCTTTGTATAAATGTTGCATGTGGGATGCAAACTGGGCTGTTTATGTTAAGCAATTAGGAAAAAAGAGCTACTGTTAAGAGTTGTGGGAGAACTTACTTCCCCAATAGTTTCTTTTAAACAGCATGATTTTAGTGTTTGAGAACACTCAAATTAATATTCAGATATTTTTGTTTGCTTTGAATATCTTAAAAACTTATGTTCGTATGAAAAAAAAAAAGAACCAAAACCAAAAACACCTGTTCAGTGTCGTTTGCTTTGAATATCTTAAAAACTTATGTTCATATGAAAAAAAAAAAGAACCAAAAACACCTGTTCAGTGTTCTGTACTTAGGGACCTGTGATTCTGGAAAAAAAATATGCAGTGCTGTATAAATATTTAGGGATGAAAGGCTGCTGCTAGAAAACTCCAAAATAAGTGCGTCAATTATGTTTTATAATTGGGCAAAGTAATTTATATAAGGACTACCCTGCAAGGCTGAAGAAGCTAAGTGCTCTCTAATGCCTGTCTCCTGGGTGCCCACTGACATATACTGTAATATTAGATATTAGCCAGATAATTTATTCTGTGAAAAGTAGGTGTCCCCAAGGATTTTAAGCGTGACTACTTTGAGGAAGTACTGCATACTGATTCTTCTGCGGCAATTTACAAATATGCTTGCTTATTTATTTTTGCTCTGTTTAAGTTTTATAGAGCTGCTATTTCACTAAGGAATATGCTTTTACTTCTGCAGAGTGCTTACGTCCTGTTGATTGGTACTCGGTCTGGAATATTTATGGATGAACCTAATGCTTCACAAAGCTCTCCCTTTAAAGCATGGATGTTTTCCAGTAATTCATAAGATAGTCGTAAAAAAAAAAAAAAAAAAAAAAAAAAGAGTTTGTCTGTGGAAGAATACATTAGAAAACTATCTTACTTGTAAGAAGCACTGATCAATTATCATCCCTAAATATAACATGGTGGAGAAGTTTTATTAACATCCTACAGTTTTATATAATTGGTAAATTTATGTGTATGTCTGGTTTTGAAAATTGTGATTAGTGATTCAGATATTGCCTCCTGTTAAGGATCAGCACAGCTGCATTTTAAACATATGTAAGGGTAGCTGTCTTGCAGAGTTAAAAATCAAAATAAAGGTATGCAGGGCCTGTGTTTGGAATTTAATTCTCTGGTCAGAGTAGCATATTTTTTGCAGTCCTTAAATACCCTACAGATGTAAGGATGAGGTGGAATTCTGGTGTGAAAAGAAGTATTTAAAGGCTTAAGACTTAACTGACAGGACTGATTAATGTGGAAGATAATGACCCTGACTTCTGACTCATTGGCTCAGTTTCTTAGAGTTTTAAATCACAGTGAGAAAGAACATAGTCATTCAGAAAGGGAACCCTTACAAAACCTAATAAACCAGAATATGATCTTTTATTTAAAAACAAAAACAAAACAAACCCCCCAAACCCCAAACTTGGCTCTCTTAAAATCCTCTAAAATGTCAGATTTGTCAGTAAAGGTTATTATTAGCATGATAATATTAGCTGAGATCTCTTCAGTACTTTATATAGGCAAAACTGTGACTGACTCTTCAGTTCTCTTGAAAGATCTTTATCATCCTGACAAATCTGTTGAAAATATTGAAATAGATCCTGGCAAGAACTGTGCCTTAATGTGGAACAGTGGGAAGCTAGGTCCATGTTAGAGGGTATCTTCTCACATCTTTTTCTTTTGCAAACATTGAGAATGGGCTCTTTCTTAAATAGGAGACTTCCCATTTTAAAGATGGGAGTGGAGGAGAAAGTGCATTCTTCATATGTCAAATATCAACTCCCTCAACTTCTTTGTGTGAGTCAAACATATTGGGTTATATACAAGGATATGTTTACTTTTTGCCTGTAGTAGCTGGGGAGGAAGAGTTTTTAACCCAGTCTTAGTGCTGCTGCAGTCTAGTTGCTGAGTAACTGCAGCTCTTGTGTCTGTCACTAAAATAAGTCTCAGGGTTGATGTGTTCATTAAGGTTTTTTTAAGCTGCTTGGTTCGACCGCTTCAGCAGCCAGTGTTGTCACAATGCTGGGATGTCCTACCTCATGTGTACATATCCCTTATTTATTTTGTGCTTGGGAGTTGAAGTTCTTCAGTAGATGCTAAGTTAGGGGAATCTTTGTCTTTCATACTTGGTTGTATTTATAGTGCTTTGTGCTAATGTTCTTGTCTATGATGGTTGCACCAGACGTTTGATAAAAATGTATATATAAACCACAGTTTGTTTAAAATGAAGGTTATTCTTTTAAAAAAATACAGTTGGGTAATGGCATTACATTTATACTCTCCTACTCAGAACATCCTGAATCTTACTTATCAAACCTTCATTACTCACAATGTTGTAAATTTGTGGAGAAAACCAAAATATACAAATAATTCTTTATTCTTTTTATGACTTGATTCCAAATAATGGTATTGTTTTTATCCTAGAACAAAACATAATGCCTTTGTCATTTATAATCACTTCTTCTTTTTATGTGGTCTTTATAGCTAGTCAGAAAAAATTTCACACAACCATAATTGTCTGTTATATGGCTATCTGAACCCCTTTAAGAAACTTTAATTTTTTTTCCTGTAAAATTCCATGAAGCAACATTCTATAGAGTAATTCATTTTAGTCATTGATATTTGCAAACAGCGTCCTGTCCATTTGTGTTTTTTAAAGGACTGTATAATAAGTGTATTTTATATGGTAAATTTTACTTGCTGCTTAGGGAGAGTTAGTTATGATCTAACTTGCTTGTTAGTGAATTTACTTTTTCTTTTCAAGGAGATCATAATCTAAGCAACTCATGTTTTTGCAACTTTTATGATGCATCAGGAACTTTGTAGTGAAATAAACTTACAGTATATAAATAAACTCTGCACAACTCCAGTATGGCATAGTATTGTTGTGAAATAATACGATCAGTTGATAGTTATGATCAGTTGCATCATACCACAGTATTGCTATCATCCTACCATATTAATATAGTTAGCAAAGGTAAAGAAGGTGTAAAAAAATTTGAGTAACAGACATTAAAACCTGTCAGCTATGAAGGGAAGGTTTGTACCGGTAATACTGCCTTTTGCTCTGCTTCACTATGAAGTGTTCTCACATTGACCATGAAATATATTGCCTTCTAAAACATTTGGCAAGTTTGGGCAGCTCATGTTGGTGTCCCAAATGAGGCTTTTGAAGATACTTAAAGAATATGTTTTTTCAGCATGAGTAAAATCTAAACCTCTGTGTTTGGAAAGGAGATGAATCAATTACTAGGTATCCGTGCCAATTCAGTAATTGCCAGCATTCATTATTCTTTTATCTGTTTGGAGGTTTAAGGCTTCTCAAACACAAGCACCCTCCCTGCCTCCCATCTAAGCTCCCCACGAACTACACACCTGGTGATTCTTTACTGTTGTGAGCAGAACATCTCTGCCCAACTGTACGTCCACACAACTGCATCTCTGTGAGCTAAGAAAGCCAAAAGCTGTTTTAAAAAGGATTCATCACAAGTTTTTTGCATTTTACTGTGTGATCGTGATCACCTTATAAATATCTGGAAGGTTTTAATGTTTTCAGGGTGGAGTGCTGCTAACCTTTTTTGAAGAGGAGAAGGACTTCTGTTCAACAAGTTTTTTGCATTGGCCTAGAATCCCTGTTAGTTTATGGATGATGGTGAATGTGTACTTTAGAGGAAGTCAGTATTTAGGATTGGAATGTGCAACACTCATCGGTCTTTCCTCACTAATGTTAACTCCTCAGCTATGAAAATGGGTCCAATAGCCTTGTTTGTCCTGTATATTTATGGTTCAGGGTAAAAAAAGCATACCTTTTTCCTTTTTAGTGGCTAGGGCATCTCTTTCAACTACATACATATGTTTTGATGGAAAGTTATGGTTATAACATTAGGAAAAAATGGAATTGCAGATCAGGGAAGATAAACTTTGTTATGTTGTCCTTGGCTTAATTTAAAGCAAGAACTTGCTAATATGTTAAAGTTACTTTTTCAGTTAGGGCATTGAATCTGTTTTCCCTATGCCAGTTTGTTAATTGAAACTTGTTATCAGCTACTCTGAAGTGGTATCAGTCTTTCTCTTTCTTTCATGACTTATTTTGTATGATCTTAGTTTTATTAATATGATGAAAGAGAAAAATTTTGAAACCTATGAACCAAATTTTGAAATCCTCAAGTGTGGGTTCCTTTTTTCTTTCACCTGATTTCTTTTCCTCTGGTCTGTTTTTGCTGCTTGCTTCTAGTGACAAGTATTTTTTTTTTTTGTCTGCGACGGCAGAGTCTACTTATCTCAAACTATTGTTAACACTGAACTCTTAACTGTCTCTTGGAAGGCATTAGCTTGGAAGCTCTTTATATAGCTAACGTTTAGGAGTTAAGTAAACTGTAATGTGCTTTTCCTTAGATTGCCCTCATAATCTAAAGTAAAGCTGATAACATTGTTTCATCTTATCTTTATCTCCTTTCTCTGAAGAATAATCTTTATTTTATTTGCTGTAGGTTGTTTAGTGGATATGGATACCCAGTCTTTACTTGTCTTACCATTAATCTTATTGGGCTTGACTGTAGCCATCTGTGCTTATTACAGTGAGGTATAAATAGCTTTGTAATACACTAATAGATGGCAACAGTAACAGAAGCTGCTTAGGCTGTCTTGGTTTTACAATCACAAAAGAAAGTTGTCTAGAGCAAGAAGTATTTTCTAAGGGGAGACTGAATGTAGAAAACAATGGAATATAAGGGGAATTAGAATATGTATGTTTTTAGACTAATACCATAAATTATTTTTTTATTTTTTCAGTCTCTTCCGTCTCTGTTACTTCACAGTCATTGAAGCATTTGAAGTAACTAGCTCCAGAAAGGAGAAATAATAGCTTGACTTAATATGTTAGCAAGTCTTGGCCAGTTTTCAAACCTAACCCATCCCTTTAAATAGGCTGTGTGTCATGTCCATGTTGTCCTGTCACCCAACCCCAAGATAGACTAAATTAAATAAGGAAATCTGTGAACAGTTGATTAATTTTTTGGTACTTAGTTTTAGAGCAACCCCTAAGTTTTCAAGCATAAGAAAACTTTTATTATAACCAAGGGGTTTCTGTCTTTTTCCTGTCAGTGCATGAAAAGTAATTGTTAGTAAAATAGCTTCAGTTTTGCTTTGTGGATATTTTTCTAATGTAGACCTTCTTAAAATTTGTGACGTTGATTTTGCAGTAGTGTTTTCCCTATTGTGTATTTGTCTTAATGTGACATATTTGAATGTATTTGTAACCACAGATGAACAGATTATTTTTCTCCATCTGCTGTTAAGTCTCACTTTGACTATGCTTAGTGCTAAAAATCTGCCTTATTTAGCTTAGAAACAAATATTATTGAGGCAATGGTAGTAAATGCTAACATTTTATTATAAGTTCTTGTAATTTTTATATTTCTTCAAGTTTAATTTCTGAGAGAGAGAAGTTTGTGGCTAGCAATATCAGTGCTCAAAGCTTCACTGGGCATTCTTAGCTAATATGAATGATCTTTAGTTTTTGTTAGATTTTTTTTTTAATTTAATGATTTTTCACTTTTACTTTCCCATTTCACCTCATTTCACACTGATAGATTACAAGAGTGAAAATTACTGTAGGAATTAATGATTTACCTAAGAAAAGTGGTGCGGTGTTAAGGTAGCAACCTTGGACAGGACGCAAGGAGAGCCAGTATGAAATTGTAACCCATGACAAAACTTTCACATTACAATGCAGATGCACTTTCACTGCTATGTTATCTTCACAAGTGACTGCTTTAAGAGAACACAGTAAGAGAATGGTTTTAAAAGATGTAAATAATCCAAACTTTTTGGTGTTTTGCAACTTCCAGAGAATATGATCTTATTATGTTTTTATTAAAGACTATCCAGTGCTTGATATTTTTGAGTCCTGAGGAGCCCTGTACCCCTGAGGCCCCAGAGGAAGTCAGGACAATAGAGGAGTTTGCCTTGGTGGATGAGGACTGGGTTAGGGACCAATTAAGCAATCCGGACATCCATAAATCTATGGGTCCAAATGGGATGCACCCGCAGGTGTTGAGAGAGCTGGCTGAAGTCATAGCTAGACCACTCTTCATCATCTTTGCTAAGTCGTGGGAAATGGGAGAGGTGCCTGAGGACTGGAGGAAAGCAAATGTCACTCCAATCTTCAAAAAGGGCAAGAAGGAGGACCCGGGTAGCTACAGACCAGTCATCCTCACTGCCATTGCTAGGAAGGTGATGAAACGACTTATCCTTGGTGCCATCTCAAGGCATATCAAGGATAAGGGAGTCATTAGGGACAGTCAACATGGCTTCACCAAGGGGAAGTTGTGCTTGACCAACCTTCTAGACTTCTTATGAAGACGCAACCAGATGGCTGGATGATGGTGGAGCAGTGGATGTGGTCTATC
>NW_010340603.1:23086-36539 GCF_000700745.2 Antrostomus carolinensis | reverse complement strand
AAGCCAAAAGGGTGAATCCACCCAAACCACAGAGCAGGGCTTTCACATTTAAAGCCATGTGAGGCATCCTCTAAAGCTTTGGAACAATAATGTCAGGACCTAAGCAATTCAAAGGAAATAGCTTCCTTAGAACTGGAATCCTCTTTAGCATGAGCAGCTGTATCTCAGTGGAGCACAGCTTCCCATCCTCCTTGCAGCACACAAATGTCCATTGCCTTTGATTTGGCTCCCCTTGCAGCTGCTCAGTAGCAGATCTAGGACCTCCATAAGGATGTGGTACATTTCTGAGCTGTATTAGTGCCCAGTCTGACTTGCCCCAGTTTCCAGAAATGATCTGGCTAAAGCAACAGTGCACAATATTCCCTTTCTCTATCTTTCATGTGTCCATGTTAAATCATAAATTTCAATGGACCTCTGACTCAGCTGAGATCCCCAGAAGGGGAATATATTACAGTCCAGAGAGAAACCTAAAATGGTGCTGAGCAAACATCACAAGTTCTTCTGTAAACATGTGGGGTTGTACACACACACACACAAAAAAAAAAAAAAAATCAAGAGCAGTGTACTAAACAGATGTACAGATGTTTCACAGAGATTCCTGTGGAATCAAGCAATATAGAATCAAACTACCTCACATCTCACATGATTCTAAAACTTTTCAGTGTTATTGTTAGGATAATTTAAAACAGATTTGCAGGTAGGGAGCTAACTACACATTACTGAGCTCCAGCAAGGCTGTTACAACACACACTTCTCACAGATACAGAGTTTGCTGCATACTGCAAATGGAGTCCCTTTTCTTCTCCTATTCAGTGACCTCAGACCCTATCAGCTTGTTGCATAGCACCACGGAAAGAGAACGGGAGAGGGAAAAAATCTTTGGATAGCAAAATCTTCTCTCATAAGCCACTGAGCACTCTTTACAGACAAATAGCTGTAATTACATTTCCAGTTATCCATCCCATCATTTTTTAAGAAGTTCTGTGTGGGAGCCTGATGAACATGAATAGTGCCAAAACATTCATTGCACTCCATAAGGACTTGGTGGGCACCATATCATGTTCCCAGTGATGAATAACAAGTTACTGATAATGGCATGTGTGTACCTCTCTCACTTGTTTGTTAACAGCACCAACTTTAGCCTCTGTAAGTTAAAATTTCCCATTTACTGCTATTAAAGGGAATATGCAGAAGACAAAACACAACAGATATAAGCAAAATACTGCTGTTAAATTAGAGCTGAACAATCATACTGTCAGTGCCTTCAGCCTAGCAGCCTTCTTTGATGGGCCAGCTTGGCTTCCTTTTGTTCTGTCTCAGGTAAAGAGCATCAAGAGTATTTTTATCTTCCTTGAAAGTAGTACTTACATTCCATAACCTGTTACACTTTAAGTAAATACTCTTAAGAACTTCTCAGTCAACTTTTGGAAGTGGTCTCTGAAGTTTTAGGGGGCATGATTTTGTTGCAGACATCAGGAGGGGGACACTTCCAAAGTGTATTTTGTTTATTGTCTGTTGCTGTCTGATTGCCAAAAGAAACAAGTATTACGTGGTACAATGTCTATCTATTTATTCTTTTAATAACTTTTGAATCCACTGCTGATGTTCTACCAGCTTTGGTAGATGGCATAATATCCTAAATTTATTAAATTCTCAGAAAGTAAGTGAAGGCTGAGACACTCAATGACAACCTCACAGAGAAAAAGGTTAAAATGAAAGCTCTTACTTCATTTATCATCACAGATACTATCTATGAGCTCAACTATAACACACAAATCCATAGGAAACCAGATTTGATTAGCACGGCTGCTCACCAACTTAACCTCAAAGGTGTTAAGAGAAACCTGTATTTTTATGTACCAAATTACATCTGTAGAACGGTTTCCTTACTTTCTTTCTTATATCTCTGCATAAGCTTTTTGTGCTTGTTTGAATTAACTGAACAGCACAATACCAACTGTGCTGTTTTATGTAGCTTCTGGAGGACGCTGCCTTTCATTAAGAAAATTTCAAGCAATCCTAAAATCACATTAGTAACATATTAGCTAGGTGATTTCTGAGTATCTATATGTATCTTAAGTTGCTGTCCCAGGCTTCCAACAAAATACATAGACAGTGGAAGAGCTGGAGTAAAATGTAAAATAAAAGATGGCAACCAATTAAACTTTACAAAAAATCCCTATAAAATGATCCCTTAAATGTATATTACCTCTATTTTTCTGTATACAAACTGTGCATGGACACACTGAAGTTTTCATTGAGTATTCAAAAGTATTTTAATTATCTGGTTTGAATAATCTGTGGCATACAGTGGTTTCTTGTGAGTATTGAATATTCAATACTGAAACTATGATCATAGTTCTATCGCACAAATGAGCCAGATCCTTGGGTACCCTGTTGTTCTCCCTTGAGAATTATCTCATTGCTATCACCACCACAGTACCTGCTGAGTGAATATATATAATTCTCATGAAATTTTAAGATTTTTAGGAATTTTACTATATCAAATATTTTTACGTTTAAAATTTGGTGATCAAAAGTATCTCTCAACGTTTGCTTGAAAGCAACTGAGTTTAAGAACTTTCATGCATATTGGTGGGAAGTAAATCCCACATAATATGCAAACATGATAAAACAGTGGAAACTATCACTTTGATAGCATATAAATATTTATGGACTTTTTTACAGTAACTGTGTCATAAAACATGTCTGTACAGCTTCTTAAGGCTGTTCTTCATCTATAGAGTTTTAATATGGAGAAATAGAATTTATTCAATCTTTTCCTCATTTTATTCAATCCTAGATCCTTTTGAGAGCTTTCTTTTTATCACTCCCTCCATGGCTTGTGCTGCTGTCTTTGCCGATGGCTGGCCTCAAATAGTAACCCAGTTATCCTTTGATGCTAAGTTACTCAATGTCAGGAGACACAAAATCTGAAGTGTTGTGTGAAGATGTGTTTAGTTTTTCTTTATAAAGTTTCATCCATTTGAAGTTCTAAGGAAAGTACAATTTCCTTTCTACTGCTGTAAGAGGTATGTTCACTCACAGTTAAATATGTCTCCCACAACAACTCATTTTCCACGCCTCACCAATACTTATGTGCAGTTCAAACAGCACCTTTAACCTGTACACAGTTCTTCAAAAAATCTACCCCTCCATTCATGTGATGAGGAATTCTACCAAGAAATGGCTTCTTGCATCTAAATAAATGAGACTACATAACACTTTAAATGTTATGTAGTCTCATTTATATGAGACTCATTTATATGTAGTCTCTTTCATATGCATGTTTCATATTAACATGCATATGAAAAGTCTGCATCAGTAATTTATTTACACAGTGTAGAACACTGTGTTTAGTTAGACCAGTAAAGAAAACAGTCTTAAAATCATGAATTCACTTACAATACTGTGCATCAAATAAACCCTTGTTTGCCATTCTGTATCAGATTGTACCCCACAACAGTAGCGACTGCTCTTGGGAGCTAGCCATTTATCATGTTAAAAACAAGGACTTTTGAGGCCAGTGGGTTGCAGTAGCTCTATATAAAAAGTAGTTGTATTTTTATGCCTTTGCTAAGTTTCGTGGTTAAGCAGCTCACCTCGTAAGCACTGTGCTATGTAAGCTGTACACAGAGCAAGTATTTATGCAAAGCATCCCACTGACTTCAGTGAGGTTATTTGTATATGCTCTCAAAAATGCAAGTGCAGTTCATACAGCATAGCCCTCAGCATGTGTCTGAGACTGCACAGAGCTCAAAAAATGATGGCCCTGCAATCTGCTGGCTGGAGCTTGCGGGGGAGACAAGCAGAGAGCAGTAAATTGAACTGCAACCATCATCACTTACAAGTACTTATAAATTGTTTATCCTCCCCCTTCATGCTGTAGCTATAGGCTTTCATGTTCCTACATCTGCTAAATATGACTACTCCGCTTACTTACCTATCTCCCAGAAAGGCAGCAAGGTTCACTTACAGCTTACATCACATGCTAAGGGGTAAAGCACCAGCTTAGTGCTGAGCATTGTCATCTGCCTTAATTTTGATTGATTTTGTTTTGCCTATATTTGATCAGATTACAGACAAACGTGGGTTAAGAGTAACAGTTAACGTAACAAGGCTGAATTTTTCCTTCTCCATGAATGTGAGTCTAACAAAAAAGAGAGTGTAAGAAAGGCATAAACCAGTATTAAACAGCTTGGTTTTCATTTGCATACCGGCTTTGGATCCTCATCATAGCACTCTCCTTTGGCTTGTCACAAGCCACCCCTTTCCAGAAGCAGCTATACAGAGTAAGAGCAAGTGAGACCAGAGCCTCATCGTTCACGGACAAACCAGTCAGCTGAAAGGACATGTTCAGTTTTGCACACAAATGTAATGCTGGTTCAGTTTCAGACAATATTACTCAGTCACTGTCACTACAGTAGCTGGCAGTAACTGCTATCCAGGGCCATTGCGGTGTCCTCGAATCCATGTGGAGGTATTAACTCAGATCAGCCATGGATCGGCATAATCCTACCATCTGGTTTACAAGAATAAATGGGAACAAAATAAACCAAAGACTTGTACTTACAGACTTGCTTTCATCTAATAAGCACATCATGCTTTGCTGTGTGTGTTACTCTTAGTGTCTCCGTAACAATCTGATCATTTAAGATACAGGAGGGATTGGCTTAGTCAGTCCAGCTACCGTGTTTGTGGCAGAACTGAGATCTAGATATCATTACTCCCAGCCCTCTGCTTTGAACACTAGATGATGTTGATGACTCGATTCTTTGAGGTTGTATGAAAGCTTGTATATATACATCCTTTTCCAGGCAATATCACAAAGATACCTACTTTCTTCAAAATTGACAGTGATTGAAATACTAAAATAAACTACATTTAATATATTGCCAAGCTGATGCATAGCTTCAAATTCAGCTTGTGAAGTCTCATCTTTTTCACAGCAGAAACTCTTCAGTCACTGAGAAAGACCTGAAAAGCTCCCACAGTCTCACAGGGAGTATTAACCTCTGGTGGGGATCTGTCTTAATACACCAAAGAACAAGGGTCAATGTAATCTGACAAGAAGCGTGAGGTATTAGCAGAAGTAAAAAGCCTTCTAATAGCCTAGTGTATAAACATGATTATAAGGGAAATTTATAATTTTGCCCTTCAAATTTGAAGCAAACCAGCCAAGCTGCATTAGGATTTTAATGACATTTTCTCTTACTACCAAGGACACTGTGCCAGAAGCCCTCAGGCCTGCCTGTAGTCATATTACTATACTTGCAAAGCATACTGACCCCAAAGACGGTGCAATCTATTTCTGTCACAGATTAAGTGACCTCTGTGCTTTTTGCTTCTAGTCGTGGAGAAAGCTGCAGGTGGAGGAATGTTCATCCCTCAGTTAAACTAAACCTTTGTTTGCTGTGTTCACATGAATAACTTATAGGGCCTTGGCATCATGAACAGCAGCTCTGACACAGCTGACATGACAGCACTATAGACTGAATCCCGATCTGCCCTCTGAGAAGAAGACGGGATGTTTGCTCGTTTTACATTTCACCAAGTCGGGCTGTTCAACTATTTATAAGATGAATAGAAATTTCCACTACTTCAGCTGACACACCTGCCTTTACCTAGCAACTGCTGAGAGGGAGCCAGCTGAGACAGAGGAGGCTTTGAGAGGCACAGCCCAGTGGGGAGGCCAATCCTGCCAGCCCTCTCCAGGCCAGCTCTGTCCTTTTGGCAAGATACTCTCCTCAGCAAGAGCTATTTATACCTGGTGCAGCCCAGGAGAGGAAGGGCCTCTCTGTGTCACCTTCCACAAGCAGCAAGTGGCGCAAGAGCAGCGTGGAGCTCTGCAGACACCCTGGGTCGCCTGGAGCATGGTGTGGTGGTGTGGGGAGACTGCCCTGCCTGGCATGGAGTGACTGCCATGATGGCACGATGTGACCTTCCCAGTGGCATGATGCTACTGCCCATCCTGCTACAACATGGCAGCTCATGCTGCCTATGCCATGTGGCCCCTTTGGGGTGCCTGGTAGTCCCTGACAGTGTGGGAAGCCCGGTCAGCACCAGAGACAGGCCATTTTCAACCAGCTCCAGGCTCATGGGAATGCACTCACCACCTTCTGATCTTTTTCTGGCTTTGACATGAACAAGGGAGGGAGAGGAACACCACTCAACCCGAGGTACTTGTCCAGAACTAGGTTTCCTGATAATTGCAACCAGGCACACATATAGTGCCCACAGTCACTGAAATTTCACATTTATATCACATATCTGTAGGGTGTCTCAGGAAGCCTGTTGCCGTCAGGCACCTGGTGGAAGAAAGAACAGGGTCCCATGGCATAACCACACTTCTGTGCAGCATGTCTGAGAGCCCCAGCCACCACAGGCTGATCTTCTAAAGAAGCCGCCTAGCAGACAAAAGCCATTTTAACTGTGATTAAAATATAGATGATCTAGTACAATCAGGGAAAAATGCATGAAAAATGACACTTTCCTACTTTCGTACCATAAGTCTGGAGAGGACCAGACAAAAGTCTGTGGTAATGGGCCCAAAGCTAGAGGAGCCAGAAGACCTGCTTTTACAGTAATACTGAATCCAGTCCTAGTCAGGAATGAAGTTGCATAGTCCTGGTGGCTTCAGACAAACAAAATCTGAGGAAAGGAGAGTCCCTACATGGGATGCTGCTGTCCAATTTAAGGCAGGAATTGACAAGGATATTGAACAGACAAAGAGTGGGTGGCAGAATAGGAACATGTGCTAGCACAGATTCATCATGCATACTGTTGCTAGGTTAAGTAAAAAAAAATAAATAAAATGTATTAAAAAATCCCAAATCAAATCTGTTTGCATTTGCTAGGTGTTCCTTCCATGCCCATTCTCAGCAGGAGGGACATGGGGATGCAACCTTCAGTAGTGTCCTGAGCCAGCCACAAGTATGGGCTGGGACATCTGGGGGGTCAGGGCTCCCTCTCAGCGGGGAAGGGGGCTCTTGAGGGAGGCTGTTTTCTTTACTCTGATACCTTAAATGTTTACCCATCAGTGTCTGGTGTTTTTTGGAGAGGGAGGATTGTAACTAAATGTAAGGTACTCTTGTTCACAACATCATACTCATGTGTCAGCTTTACAAAAAGGATATTTGACTACATGGTTTTGACATTGAAGATGAAAAGACCATAACTGTTGCAGTATTGTGAATTGTGTTTGTGAAGGAAAACATCAGCCAGGAAAGAAGATAAAGCAAGGTATGTTTTATGGTTAAAATTAGATTGACCAGAGTTCAGATTATAAATGTTGGAAAAAAAGTAAATTTGGTTTGGAAAGGGAAGAGAAAAGATGTCTCCAAGACACATGCTTCAGTTTCAAAATATCTCATACTTTTTACAAAGAAAGAGTCTGTGCCCAAAATAATCAGCTACTTTTCTCCATTGTGCTTGACACATGCTCTTAAAAGTACAGCTGAGATCAGACATGAGGGAGGGCAAGGGAGAAGGTTCCCAGAAGCAGGTGAAGCTGAATCAACAGACTTATCCTTTTGTATTTCAGTAAACTCAGCCAGGGACTGGTGGTAATCTGCAGGATATTTTTCCCTTCCCTTCCCTTCCCTTCCCTTCCCTTCCCTTCCCCATTCCTCCTCCCCAGCCCTAGCACTGCTGTTCAGCTTGGTAGTGAGGTGTTCAAGCTGTTAAATCTGTTCACTGGAGCTCTGGGTGCTCTCTGTAAAACTTAAAATCATCCTGCCATCATCCACTTTGCTATAACACCCAACCACTTAGGAAATCTGAAAGCTCTGTATCTCCTCAGAAGCTGCTAATGCTATTAATTCTCCTACCTTAACATTCTATCCAAAAGGAGAAAACGGTTTTTCTGCAGATTTCTGGGCTATAGCACATTCTGCTGTGTTTCCCATACACATTTCAGTGTCTGTTTCCCATGGCTAAAAATAAAGCCTGATTCATCACTCTCTTATTTCATTTTTACATGACTGAAACACCATTGTATTTTACCTACATAGCACAAACCTGCACCCCTTAAACCGTATTGTGATTTGTTCCCTGTTTCTTGGCAGTCTAAATTGCCCTCTCCAACCACAACCAGACCATTTCCCAGATGCAAGCTAGCTGATTTAAAGATATCCTGGATCTCTCTAGCTTGCAATGTAGACATAAATGTGTGAGGGGCACAACCACTGTTAAATGTACCGTCCAGTTTGCCATAGGTCTCACAAAACGGCCTACATTAGCAATGTTAATGATTTACTTATCAGATGAAAGTGATTGATGAATGATCAGGTGCTTTAATTGCCCAGTAGATTTTAACTCCTTACTACACTAGGAAAATAGTCTTAAGGTACCAAATTTAGCCATCCTCCAATATCATCAGCTGGAAATAGGGCAAAACCTACCTTGCTCTTTGAAGGTTTTCTCTCACAGCTTGATATTTCCTTCCATAAGACTCTGTCATCCCAAAAGGACACAGAGAAGCATGTACTGAAGCTGATTTGCAGTCACACAAGGGTCTTGCTGTTGAACTCTGGCTTCAAAAGATGCCTTTTAAGAGAGAAAGAAAAGGGGACATCCAATTTCTATGAAAGCAGTTTCAGCCATCCTAGATTCTATACAAGAGCCTTGGATAAGTTTAGACCCCTGTACAGAGGAATTTAAAAGGTCCAAGGGGAGCCAGAAAGAGGACGCAAGCAAGGAGCAGGAAGAGTCTGCTCTGGAGGTGACACTCTGCTCCTCAGGTGTGATGAGGGCAATGAAAGCAGACTGTGCTTCAACACAGAAAAACTCAGAATGCTATAGATATAAATGAAGCAGGCAAGTTGTGGCACTGCTTCAAAAAGGCCCCATAATGGCCTCACAAAACCAGTGTAGCCTATACCTCTTCCCTGCCTGTTCTTGACTCAGAGAAAAAACCTTGCCTGAGAACCAGAGCATGAGGACAATACTCTAATGCAGCCAAGGACACCATATTTACTGTATAGAAAGAGATTAAAATATTGCAAGGATTTTATTGAGACATCTTTAGCAGCCCTTACATTATAAATATCCTCAGTCCTAGAAAAATAGCACATTTGACAATAAGGCAGGAAAGACTACATCAAGAGACATGTGTGTGGTGCTTGTGACATGGCCAATGACTGGTGAGATGAGGTGAGAAAGCTAAGAAGAATTTGATTAGGTGAAGTGTCTTCATAGTTGTTCTGATCTAGAAAGAGACCTGACAATATTGATCAAAGTTGGTAAAACAGAAAATGTTAACTAAAACAATAAAAAGACCAGATGAAACACAATAGCATGGGAATGGCTTAATCTTTCCAAAAGGTTTAGTTAATTCAAAAGGTAACTAAGACTCAAGTTTCCCTTGGGAGCCAACACTGTAATACTCCATTTCATTCCATGCACTATGACTGAGACAAGATCTAAGGAGGTCATGAGCAGCATAATAGGAAAGATCTTATTTTAAACCTCAGCCACTGGTGGAAATAAAGCTCATTCTTCTTTGGAGAAATGTTACAAAGTAGGTTAGAGGTTTGTTTGCAATGAGAGCTTTTTGTTTGTTTTACCTGATTTCCAGTAATACTGGCTCACTCTGTGTTGTAATAGCACAGACCATTCTTTCCTTCTGTGGTGACTTCATTTAAGCATCATTATTCAGTTCAGAATAGCTTTATGAATAGGTTTGATGTGTTGGATCTTCCTTTTCTGTACATTAAAAAAGAAGAAGCTACTGACTATACAGGCATGGGAATTGTACCAGGCCAGGGAGGACCAGCATCACTCTGTGAAGGTGCAGGGAACCAGAAGGAACATGGGTGGCTGGCAGAGCAACAAGCCCCATTTCATTGTTTCTGCTTTGCCTAATATGCTGCAGTACAGCTCTAACCAAATTCACAGCAAGTGCATCACTATAAAGGGGTCTTAAGAGTGGCTAAAATGGTCATGTAAATGAGAGAGAAGGCCCATATTTTCTGACAGTCAGATCAGAGCCTTTTTTTTTTTCCCCTTTTGTACAGCTAACTGTGAGGAGCTCTTTTAAAGTTTATGATGTAAATGAGGAAAAAAATAGTCTCAAAAAAACAGCTTTTCGTATCTACAGATTTCAAAACCATCCAAAAAATCACTGTGGGCTCAACTTCAGCATTTGGAATATCAGCTGAAGACACATAACTAAGGAAAGCAGTTCAAGTAGCTTGCTTCATAATCTGTGTAACATAGGTGTGAGATTTGAAGAGCTAAAGGCATGTCTACTCTAGCAGTAGGGTGACAGTCAAGCTCAATCTGTGACAGCCGTGGTGATTCCCAGACCTGACCCCATGAGGACTCCACAGCCACAAAATATGGCAGCAGCTTATCATATAACAGACCATGACAGCAACATTACCTGGAGAGGGATACTCACTACTCCTACTTCCCACCTTCACTTGCCATATGTTCTTGAATTAGCTGGAAGTGGGTTGGTCTCGGGAGGATATTATTGGCCTTCATCCCCAAGCTAGTTGTTGCTGACCACACCGTACTCTGCGCTAGCCCCAGTCTGGCCTAACTGAGGAATCTCTTTGTTCCCATTACAAGGTGTAGATACACCCTAATTATCCCTTAGCTTGCACCAACCCTTTAATGACAATGGAGCTACACTCACAACCTCATTAAGGGCTGAACACTGTGGCCATAAAAGAATAAATAATCCCAAACTTGCAGTTAGGTCTAAAGACGCTTAAATAATTTTCCTGTTCAAGAGGAAGTCCCTGATTCCTGAAGGGTGGCCTTGACAGTGAAGACTGAAGCAAAGAAGGCATTAAGTAACTCTGCCTTCTCCATGTCCTCTGTTACCAGGTACCCTGCCCCATTCAGTAGTGGCCCCACATTTTCCCTGGCCTTCCTTTTGTTATTGATGTATATGAAGAAGCCCTTCCTGTTGTCTCTGACCTCCCTTGCCAGATCTAGTTCCAACTGGGCCTTGGCCTGCCTCATCACATTACTGCATGCTCTGGTGACACCCTTATATTCTTCCCAAGTGGTCTGTCCTTGCTTCCACCTCTTGTACACCTCCTGCTTATGTTTGAGTTTTGCCAGGAGCTCCTTGTTCATCCACACCAGACTTCTCCCCACATTGCTCAACTTCTTGCACACAGGGATGCATTGTTCTTGAGCCTGGAGGAAGTGATGTTTGAATATTACCCAACTCTCTTGCATCCCTCTTCCTTTAAGGGTCTGACTCATGGGATTCTTCAAAGAAGGTCCCTGAGGAGGCCAAAGTTAGCTTGCCTGAAGTTCAGTGTTGCAATTTTACTGCCTTGTTTCGTCCTAGCAGGATCCTGACTCCACAATCTCATGGTCACTACAGCCAAAGCTGCCCCCAACCTTCATATCCCCAGCTACTCCTTCATTATTTGATAGGACAAGGTCCAGCAGCACTCCTTTCCTTGTTGGCTCTTCAATCATTTGAGAGAAAAAGTTATAATTAATGCTTTCAAGGAACCTCCTTGATTGCATTTGACTTGCAGTGTTATTCCTCCAGCAAATGTCAGGGTAGTTGAAGTCACCCATGAGCACCAGGGCCTGCGACTGTGAGGCTACTTTCAGCTGACTGTAAAAGGCCTCGTCCACATCCTCCTCCTGATCAGGTGGCCTGTAGCAAACACCAACTACTGTGTCACCCATGTTAGTCTGACCTTTAATCCTTACCCATAAGCACTCAGCCCTCTCATCATTCACCCCAAGGAGCAGCTCCATACATACCAGGTGTTCTCTTACATAAAGGGCAACTCCACCACCTCGCCTTCCTGGTCTGTCTCTCCTAAAAAGCTAGTAGCCATTTATGACAACGTTCCAGTTGTACAAACTGTCCCACCATGTCTGAGTAATTGCAATAAGATCTAAGCCCTGCTTCTGCACACAGATCTCTAACTCTTCATATTTATTTCCCATGCTGCATGCATTGGGATACAGGCACTTTAGCCAATTTTACAGGAGGGGTGAATGAGGATATCCCACAGACACATTCTGCAGGAACTTGCTTGGCTGCATTCACTTGCTGGGGTTGTACCCCCTTGAGTTTTGTTTTATTGTTCCAATAATCTCCATAATTTCCATAATTCTCCCATACTCCTTTCCTTCCTAGTTTAAAGCTCTCCTTATGAGGTTGGCCAGTCTTTTGACAAAGGCATATATACCCTTGTTGGTGAGGTGGATCTCATCACTCCCAAGCAGATGTTGATCATCAGACCAGGTCCCATGATCATATAAACCAAAGCGTTGTTGTGACCATCAGTGGCACAACCAGTTGTTTACTTGGAGAACACACCTACTCCTCTTCTCTTCTGCAACCCTAACCAGTAAGATGGAAGGGAAAACAATGTGACCCAAGGCCCTTGACTACCACTCCTAGGACTCTGAAATCCCTTTTGATACTTCCCAGTTTGATCTCAGTATCATCAGTTCCCACATGGAAGAGCAGCAGTGAGTAGACCCCTACCATAGTCCCCCATTCATAGTCCCAACCTTTGCTCTATGTTCTTAGGACATTTGTGTGCTCCTGTTCTCCCATGTACTTTCACAGTAGCCTGATTCTACAGCTATTTCTCAGAAACTTCATTTCCCTGGCAAACAATGTAGCTCAGTTTTTGCCTTGAAAAGTAGTGCTTCAATGCTTTTCTTAAAACAAAAAATGCCTGGAGAATCTAAATCACTTGCCAGGAATGAGAATTTGGTGATGAGTAGGGGAAATAAGCAGAGGTCTGTGCACACAACATGCTGGAGGCTGGAGGAAAGAATCCTACAGGGAACAGTTTCACTCCACTTTGGTTTGCAAGTCAAATACAGATCCAGATTTGAATCATAATTAGACTCCTGTTTTAAAGTTTAACTGTTGGTTTCTAAATCAGGCAGTGAACGCAATCAAATATGAGTAATGGTGCCTCAACACATCCCTTACCAAAAGCAGCAGCAAGTAGCCAGCAATATTGAGGACCCAAACATTTAAGTGGGCTAAAATCTTCAGAATTTGACCTATCCCACCTTGACAGGAAGCAGCAAGGCCATATCATCCTATATTTTCTTTGATTGTCTTGGAATCATTTATTCTCTACGTGTATATATTCCTCAGAAAAACTATTAATATTCTATTTTTATAGAAAACAATTTATGGCAGAAGTCCAACAATATGAATATAAATCTGGGTGTCTACCAATGAGTGGTTTGGTAAACATTCAATCTTTATTTCAAGTTTCCAAGAAGATGCTGTATATAATTCAAGAGTTCCCACTAATAAGACATGGTAATAAGAAAAATTAGACCCTGCTTGAGGATTTGAGTTGGTAGAAGTGGGCTGAGAAGAAGCTAGCAGCAGCCCAGGAGAATGGCAGAAAACAGAAAGAAGGTGGGAGGCAAGGAGACAGAAGCACATTACTTGGAGGTAGCAGAATACCCAAGAACTGAAAGGAAAAGGAGA
>NW_010340603.1:11158-23060 GCF_000700745.2 Antrostomus carolinensis | reverse complement strand
GAAGGGAAAAGGAGACACAGGATTGAGGGATGAGGGGTACACAAAGGAAGAGGAAAAAGCAGCAGCAGACATCTAGCTATAGAAAGGCAGGGAACCACTCATATGGGTAACACCACAAAAAATGCAGTATTGATTTTAAAGCTTTAGATACTAGAAAGTAGTAATAATTTTAGCTACAATATAACTCTTCCAAACCTCTCCTAAATCTCTAAATTCAGTGAAACCCAAAAGGTAAGCACACTGTTAAATGAATGAAGAATTGCAATAGCAATGCTGTTGAAGGTGGATACCAGTCCTGTAAAACGTGACAAGTGGTTATTAAGAGCAGATGGGGAATGTTTCTGAAATGAAAGGTAAACACACTTAACATTTCTTCTTGTTGAACCATTAATTCTATCCAATCAGGACCTTAAATAACTTGTTTATTTTTCTATTATTGTTTTATTTCCTCATAACAACCAGGGGGATGTATTATTTCAATCAATGTGCAGGTCATGATGTTGAAGCATAAGGAAGCATGGCTTTGTGGGTTGGGAGAAGTGGTATTTTGCTATGATAATAACACCTTTTCTGCATAACTAGCCACTGACCTTTGTTCTTCTTATCAGCAAATAGACCATCTTTGTAACAAAAGTAAAGCTGAGGGATTTGAAAATGTCAAAATAGCAGAGCAACAGAGAGCCCTTGGCCCATATAAATATTTACATTTGAAATATCCATTTGCTGAACTGAATATTTCAGCTGTTGAGGACAGCCTGAATCTCATTACATCAGCTCCACAGACCTATTGGTTCTCTTGCTTTGAACACAGACAAGAGCACCAATTTTATTGTGTGATATGTACATTCCAAGCACCCAGCACACTTACAAAGTGGGTTGTATTCCAGCAATGCCGTGTCTCAGCTGTAAGATTTTTATGATAGCATCCAGACTCCACAGCTGTGTAGCTTTCTTATATCGAATACAGATCCCTGACAAGACAGCTGGTTTGGATTTTTTTGTTTGTTTGTTTTTTGTTTGGGTTTTTTTTTTTGTTATCAAAGAGGGAAAAAAAAACCCTTCTAAAACCAGCCTCAGCAACACGTTGCCTAGTGGAAAATTCATTTTAATTCACTAATTAGTCTGATCTGGAGCTGCAGTGAATAAAATGCTGTTCAATCCTTGAGGATTAGCATATGCAGCCCTTCCTCTAGAACTAGCCATCTCAGCCCTCCTTGAGCCTTCCTCAGTATTGACACATAGAGAGGAACCTCTCTGTACAGAGCTGGTCCTCCATCCTGCCAGACATCCTTCTGCCCCTGTGCCCTTGTGAGTCACCAAGTCATTGGAATAAGACTAGAGGAGAAGAGGGAAGATGGAATATGAATGTTTGCCTTCTCCCTTTTCACTTGCAAAGGAAATCAATGAAAAAGGTATCCCAGGTCCTTTCTGGGAATGTCAACATAAGTGGACTGCAGGGATATCTGCCAGGTCAGTAGTCCTTGCAAGCATGGCTCCATTTAATGTCCGCCTCCCAGGAGGAAGTCTGGGGGAAGTAGGCTACAGGTGTCATGCTGGGGGCAAAGAGTCACCAGTGGAGTCATCCTGGCCCACCCCATAGTTGTTGTCACACTTGTTCCTTCCACTGGAGGCAACCTGCCCCAGGAAATAAAACAGGAGAAGCCCAGGAGAGGAATGCAGATGCATTTTTCTCTGTTATGGGTGTTTACTTGATAGAGAGAGATCCAAACTGTTATTTTTAATGTAATGCAGTGTGGCTGTTCTATAGTTCTTCCAACTTCAGTGTGTAGTTTGCATTGAATAATCCCAATTATATGTATATTTACTGTTCCAGCTCATTTGGAAGTGTTTTGTATAGACTGTTCTGTTACTTCTGTAGATCTCAATATGCCAAATAAATAGCTGAGATGCTGCTATGGGCCTGTTTTTAGTATCTGCCTGACTGTTTCCATACACATGCTAAATATCTTCACTGTTCTGCCTTCACTTCAAGAAAGGCTCTAAATTAGGCATTATTGGCTTGCGTAACTTGATTCCTCAAAAGTCACGCACTTTCACTTATTTCTGATAGGTTTTACTCAATTCTTCTCGAATATCCAGATAAAAAGTGGAATTAGAGAAGTTTTCCAGTCTTCAGATTTATATTCCAATTTGGTTTTATTTCATCGTACTTTCTGTCATTTCTATGACAAATAAATTCTACCGTTCCTATTAATATTTTATAAACCAATAACCTCTGTAAAATGAAACAAAGTATAGCTAGTCTATAAATTGTAAATTGGCAATATATATAAAAGTTGGCCTAATAGAGATATTTCCATCTTTTTCTAAAGTTCTTTACAACCAATGTTATCACTGAATACATCTTAAGGGAAATCTGTGATAACATAATGATCCTCAGAGACTTGTTGCTGCACCAATGTGCCAGAACATGGAGTATGTTTACAATGAAAGCACCATTCTGGCTCAGTGCATGTAACTATTAATGCTTTGTAAGTATGTTTGCCTAGGATGTAATGGACTACAAATAATTGCCTGTAGTGTGCTTTAGCTTTGTCCAGGTTTTGTGAAAACATTCTCTTCCTTTAACTGAACTGATTTTTTCTCATTACCATAGATAGTTTTTTCTCACCACTACCTAACTGCCTGAAAGGAAACATACACTTTCAGATGGAAAAACACAGTGGTTGTGATTAGGGCTAAAAAGCAATCTATAACTCACTCTAGTCACCAATAGATGACATTCATAATAAGGTTTACTACTGTTTCCAAGTACTTCTCTATTAAGCCATTACTGTATTGTCTGTGTTTGAAAATGTATAGTTATATCATAGAAAATCCTTCAAAATCAAAGTTCAAGCATACAAAGTTGCCTTTATTGGGGCAGTTAAGGAAGTTTTATTACTCATACCAAATGCATGATGTGTGAGAGCTAAAGAAGAGCTGGTAATAATAAAAATGTACAGGGGACTGCTGGTAAGTGTTATAAATCATTTTTAGCCAAATAAAGGAGCAAACGCCTAAAGACGCATACACACAAATACACCAGCACACATGGGGCTACTTACATGCTTTAGCACAAAGGACAATTTTTCAATTCAAAGGCTAATGTTTATGCATCTACAAGCAACTATTTGAAAGCTGTGTGTCATGTCTGTAAAACTTCACAGCTGTTTGCAGTTCACACCTCTGCGAAGGCAGAGCATGGAGGTGTGCACACACGTTTGTGTGCAGTTTTACAGCACGGACCAAAGTAGAATTGTAGGCTCTAATGTGCATCGTAGTCACAACCACAGCTTCACGATTCAGAAGACACAGCTTTTATAGCACATTGCTATTAATAGCTGGGGTTATGTTGTTATTGACCTTTCTCTGTGAGGGGATGTTCAGGACACAGTGAACTTCTTGTCTTAGTGCCTTAGATGCTTTCTTTGGGCAGACTGGGACTTCCTCACATAGGCAGATTGGGAGTCCTGCCACCTCTCATCTTCCAAGTGGGGAACCACAAGGAGTATTATGTCTTCCAGCCTTCCTATCTGCCTACAGAAGGCTACAACAGCAGTGTCTCAAAGCATGTACTTCCTTACAAAGAAGGTAGTCATGGAGGAAATGGGCCTTGTGAGACACCATGTGAGGGAAGGTACCTGCACTGTGTTCCTAGCAGGAAGCTAGGTTCAAGACATCACTTACACTGCCCCTTGTCTCCAGTCAAGGCACTGAAAGACATTCAAGCCAACTACAACAGGATATCCCATGTATTGTCTGGAACCTTCCCCTCACAAGAACTGACCCTACCATTCTGATTAAGCTGAGAGATCTGGTGTCACATGTGTACATGAAAAGCATCTAGGCACTTATTAAATATGCATTCTCCTTCTACTAACATCGTTCCATCAATATTTTAATGCCATGTTGCTTTTAGATTGTGTTCCTACTGTAACATGAGGTCCGTGCTGGGGCAGACGGACACCACAGAGATGGGTGTGTTTATGGATGACATTTTTTTCAGTATGAAGAGTTTTCATCAGTGGTGATTTTCTGCTGCAAATACTTAAAGTTATTTCATCAGAAAATACTATCTCTATTCCCTTCTACCAACAAAGCTAATGGGGCAGCATGGAGGTGTACAAAGTACAACTGAACATATTAAAGCAGCAAAAGATAATTATTTATTGCCAAAAAGATTTAACTTGTGATCAAGCTCATTAGATTTAACTTAACCCATTGCAAAAGTGCTGACTTTACTGGCATAGATGAGGAATAAATTTGGATTATTGACTATTTCTGGAGACAAATCCATGTCTATAAGAAGTTTTTCTGTGGGTTTTATTTCCTGGTTTTTTACAATCCCTTTCTCATTTTGTTTTATGTTTTTTCCTCTCCTCTGGTTATAGATTAATCATTGACAAGTCGCAGTCATTTGCTTGAAAAACAATAGCTGGCAGTCATTGTGCTAAACAGCCCATTTTGTTATCCTTGCCACAATCCATGTGGTTCTCAGTTATTGCACTTGATAAGCGTCATTAAAGTTTCCATGTTTTTAGTCACTTTCCTGATCTTTCATGTTTCTTCTGCTCAGGAAGCAGCTTTTCCTGAAAACATTCAAAGAGAATAAAACTTGATTACAGCCAGCACCTTGGGGTAATGGCATATAAAATCCAAATCCCACACTTTTTTTTTAAGCTGATAACTGCAATTATAAATGTGAAAGGCCACTTGTGTTCACATTATAAATGTGCATGCCGCTTGTGTTCACACTAAGTCATTCCACAGAAGTTTACAGAGCTAGCTATGAGAGAAACATTGTTCAGCATGAGTAATTTTTAGATAGGGTAGTCTAAGAATTTATAGCACACTATTATAATGATCTGGAATGTATTAATAGGACATTAGACTGGCACAGACCTGCCCATCTAAAATACTGTGGGGTTACTCTATGCCATCCACAAAAAAATCAGTGAAGATGCTGTGGCTGTCTGAAGGCTCTCAGACAGCTTTAAAGCTGTTTGAGGACTCTATGTGTAGCCACTAGACAGGGAAGGAGACCTTCCCATTTGTCGAGTGAAAGCTCTCTCTTTCCCATTGCTGTTAAGAAAGTCTCCATCATCCTTTGTGAAAAGCAAGAGAAAGTAGTATGAGAAGGCTGCAGGAGGCTGACATGGGCGTGATGTCACTAACGTTCATGCAGAGCCAGCCAGGGTCCAAGCATGTGCTGGGAGCCATGTGCCCATTGCTTCATCCTGGCACCTAGATTCCAACTGTGAAACTGGAGATTTGCTGAATCAGCTCAAATCTAAACTGCTTAGAGCACACAAATCAGGCTACCCTCCCTTTGGTGGGAAAGCACTAAGTAAAAGGAGAGGTCTTTCCCCCAGAAAAAAATGTTTGAGGTCACAAGAAAGAAGATTCAGGCTCGTACCACTTCAGCAAACATCCTCTCTTCAAAAAGTGCTACAGGTTTTTAATATCAAAACAGGAAATGCAGATCTTGGATTAGTTTATACTGTTTCATCTCAAAGCTTCACATACAGTAAACTGGACCTTGCATAATGAGTGCTAAGGGCTCAAACCACATTTAAATTGCAATCCTCACATGAGCAGTCTGTTCCCCAGCAGAAAAGAATCAAGACTTTAGTTAGGGTCTTTTTGATGATGCAGACAAAATACTGCAATCTGAAAAGAGAAATTCCAGAGTGCTGAAGTTAATTCTTACGTCATATATTTTTAATATTAATTTACAGGTCTCAGGAATGTCTAACAGAAATGGTAAGTATATGGATAAAACTTTCATCTTTACTACAAAGTTGAGAAAATAGACTATTTTTAGTTGGTAATGCAATAGTGAGATATAAGTGTTTTAATTTCTGTTGCGGTTTATATCCCAAACAACAGTGGGATGCCAAGCACTTTATTAGCATGCACCATGAAACAAATATACATTTCCTGTCCTCCTCTACCATTGATACTCAAAAAGCTTTTCATATTGCTGTAATTTTTTTGTGTCCATTTTTCTTTGGAGGTGACCTTTGAGGAATAATGAGAGAAAATCCATGCCATTTTTTTTTTAATTGGGCAAGTCTGTCAAAGAATGAAAACTCTCCAGGGTGAAAGAGTAACACTGTATCTTTCCCCTTTGAGGCACAGATTCCTGCAAAAATGACATAGCTGTGAAGCTAAAAGCTCAGCACAGAAACAGTTCCTGGACACCTCCTGTGTAGTGTCCAGAGGAGGGCCACTAAATTGGTGAAGGGCTTAGAGGAGAAGCCATACGAGATGAGGCTGAAGTCACTTGGTTTGTTCAGCCTGGAGAAGAAGAGACTGAGAGGAGATCTCATCACAGTCTGTAACTTCCTCACAAGGGGAAGAGGACGGGCAGGCACCGATCTCTTCTCTCAGGTGACCAATGATAGAACCAGAGGAGATGACAGGAAGATGTGCCAGGAGGGGTTTAGGTTGGACATGAGGATAAGGTTCTTGACCCAGAGGGTGGTGGAGCACTGGAAAAGGGTCCCCAGGGAGGTGGTCGTGGCACCAAGCCCGACAATATTCAAGAAGCATTTGGACAAGGCCCTCAGACACCTGGTCTGAATTCTTGGGATTTTCCTGTGCTAGGACAAGAGCTGGACTCAATGATCCTTGTGGGTTTCTTCCAATTCACACTATTCTTTGATTTTATGATTCAGTGATATATAGTACGTACGCAGATAGGGACATACCTATGGGTAGCGATTTATAAACAGCAGAGTCACCATCAGCTGAACCAGTAATTTCAGAGAAGGTGAAATACTTCTCCAGAAGGATAATATTTTAAAAGCAACATGCAGACTTTCTGTTGGCCTTTTCACTGAAAGAAACCCATCTAGGGTGCTAAACAGAAGAGGAATGTGCTTTGTATTTCACTAGAAAGAGAGAGGAGAGAGGTGTGGCTGTGGAAAAAATCATAATCCTGCAGGCTGTGAAATATTCTCCCAGTTCCTCACAGGTTAAACCTCTCTTTGATGTAAGGGTAAATCATCATGTTTTTGTTGGGGTGCAGGGGAAAGGGAGAACTTGCACTCAGAATTCTCCTTGAGAATTTACCAGTGCATTTGCTGTTAGGAAATGACTAAAATAAGCCTCTGCACGTATGTCCTTAAAAACACTTTGACTGCATTCCCCTGTAATTATTAAGCTTCTTCAGAGTCTGTAAGCCAGTGAGAAAGGGATTAGAGGGGTTACTTTGTGCCTCTGTGCCCATAAAAATCCCTTGGCTACTGCAGCATACTGCTCAGAGCGTCCTGAAAGCTTTCATATAATCCGTGCCTCCCAGCCACCATCACCACTGCATTCCCTTTATTTAGACACATTCAAATTTCATGCTGTAGTCCAAAAGCATGCCAACATGGAAACAAGATCCACATTATAAATCACATTTAAAATGTAACCTGCCAGTTAGAGTGGAACAGCAGGGCAAATGCATGATAAAGCTACCCTCAATTTTATGCTGGAAGGAAAACCAGCAGATGTAAATTGGCAGTTAGCAGCTGCTGACATTTCCTATTCTGCTGGTACTTCAGGAGAGGGATCATTTTCTATACCTGCCCTTGTAGGAGAGGTCACAATAGGACACCGACCCTGGACTGGGGTCACATGTGAGTATAAATACAGGATAGTAATAGTAAAACAGAGATCTGTTCCCTGTCACTGCTCAGGGGAGTTTCATGTCAGAGGAGAACTTGCTATGCTCAGTGGTGTTGCACTGAAAATAAGACATTGTATCACACTGTTGCAGCAGCAACACAGGACTGCAAGCTATCTTCTGGGTCACATTGTTTGTTTCTACTGCCAGCATGATATTATATAACTCCTTTCACTAACTTAACTTTAAGAACCCTAATTTTTTTTAAAGGCAACATTTCCCCGCAATAAATTCAGGGAAGAATTCAGGGCTGTGGAAAGGTTTGAATGAAGGACTGCTGTAAAACCCAACAACAGCTGTAAACATCCAAAGTGAGCAGCTTCCAGACCATTGATATTAAAGCAGAGAAACTGTCAAATGTGCATTAAAACAACATCTGCAAGACAGAACTGAAAAATGTCTTTTGTGGAGCCAACCAGTAACGAATACTTCCTGGATAAACAGGAACCTGGCACCACTTGGCAGAAATCAACTGTGAGGAAAAAAACAGGGCTGGAGCAGCTCAAGAGGAAGTTGCTTGTCATGCACTCATGTCTGCGAGCAGAGGGAAACCCAGTGGCTCGGGTTTTGTGCAAACCTCGCTAGGTTTGCAGTGAGGAAGAGTGGTCACAGTCAGGGCAGCCTGGTAACCCAGCTTCAGTGCTTGGCTCGCTCCCTCCCTGCCCCCTCATGTTTGCATGTATCCTCTGGCACATTGTATCAGCGTATCTTGTTCACCATCTGTGAAGTGGAGTTAATAACACCTTTTGTCTGCATGTCTATTTAGGTTGTAAATGTCTTCCAACAAAGAACGTCTCTTATTTTGTTTACCAACAGTATGTAGTACATGGGCTTAATCTTGTCTACAGATTCTGGTCACTAATAATCATAATTTTAATAGTGATGATAAACATAGTAATTATGCAATATTAATCTAATAACAGCAGTCAAGCTGCTTTGGTTTTGTTTTCATCAGAATTGTTATCCTAAGTACATGAGGCCACCAGAGTCAAAAACACAGAGCAGTTTTGCCTGTTGTAGAGGGGCTGCTGGTGATCTCTGTCTGCCCACAGGATGCACCTGAAAACATGATACAGATATGTATGCGTGCAATGAATACATGAGCGTTCAGACACTGACTACATCAGACTATTTAAAACTATCATCTTCTATGAACTGTCTCTTTGCAGAGTGACCTACATATAAAGGTCTGCAAAATGAGAACTCTGAAATATTATTTTATGACAATCTCACAGGACAAATAAGCAAAGAACATGCATCACAAACAGAACAGACCATTTCTTTTCCTGATTAATTCACTCACCTCTTTCACTTTAACAATAGTAAATGACCAGGGATACCAATTCTTCCACATTCCAAAGGATTTGATAGGTCCATGGTGCAGAGCAGAAGTTAAAAGAGTAGTTAAGAACTGCAGTCTGATACTAAAGCCCTCTGGGGTTTGAATAAACTCTACTGGTTTATTTGTATAATAAACACTGCTTAGTTAATTTTAAAAATTGCTACAATTATTTTTTAAATAAATGAGCTCCCAAAATGACATATTTCTAACATAAAATCTTAATATTCCTTCCTAGTGAAGTGTGTGTCATTATTCATGGGGAAACTCTGAGCTACTTTCTAAACCCAGGGGAATATCAACAGCCAGCCAGCTGCTAAGGGTTTTTGCTTGATCCCTTGCAAATTCTCTTCAGCTATTTATGGCCAAAATTTTTCATGTGCCAATCTGAAATCATGTCGAAGGAAGTGGTGGAAAGGGTCTCTTTTTCATACTCACGGCAGGCTTATGTCAGAAGGCTGTGAGGGATAACCATTGCTATTTATAGGTAATCCTCCTTTTGAAAGGTCATCCTTCATTGTGTGTTCATTTCAACCCATGTCCAAAAATCATTCTCCTGCAGCTCATCCCTAATGAGTATTTTTTAAGCAGATAAAAATGAAATAAATCATGAAATAAAGCAGAAGATAGCACCTGGTTTACAGCTGACAGCCCAAGGAATGCATAACACTCATATTATCTCCTGTGGTTTTAATTATAACATAGTCAGGTTTATTTTATTTAGGTTTTTTTGACAACTTCACTATCTTCGTCCAGGAGCAGGCACTTACTTTACATGTTGTATATTACTGATAATAGGACATTTGGGCACTGAATCACTTCCCTTATCATGAGCTACTCATGTGCAACCACAGAAACACTTATCAGCCCAACAAACTGTAGCTCACAGCCAGACGGAGAGCAAAACTGTGCCTGCTCTGCATTTCTCAGCATTTCTGATTCTGAGAAAAAGAACAAAGCAGCTCCCATGTTATGAAACTAAGTTTTCACTGTTTCCATACATTTGGGTGGTCATCCTTAGCTGAAAGATGACTGCCTTTCTCACTTTCTGCTGGGCTATGAGTTGGAGGAAGCAAGTAAAGTGATGACAGCACTGAGTACTAAAATAACAGAAGCATTGAATAGAAGAAAGAGAAAAGTATATTTTTTTATGGAAAGTGGTGCACAGCAGCACACCAGCACAGTGATGCTTTCTGTATCAAAGTTCAATTAATGAAACTGAGATGATCGTCACTGTGGCAAGAGTTCAACGCAGAGAAGAAAAAATATGGGAGGGGAAACAAAATAGGGCAAGGCTTTGTGAAAGAAGGAGGCCAGTGTAACCTGAAAAGAAATAAGCAAGGGATTTAAGAAGCTATGGTTGAAAAGCACAGTGATAATGTATAATGGTTCTTTCAAAAAAAACTCTTTCATGCTGCTATGCTTCTTAAAAGAAAGAGGTAAAGGTAATGAGGTTATTTTGTCTTTTCTCCTGATGAAATTTTGAGTATAGATAGCAGGGTTTGTTCCGTGAAAAATAATGGCTAGACTGTAGAGGTGGACAAGGGAATGGGTGATCTCATCAGGACCACCACAATTAAGCTAACTGTAACATGCACTGCAACTTCTTTGTTCTTGCTGTTCACTAAATAGGGCCCAGTTATGGGCAGCCTTTACATTTTCAAACTGTTTAAACAATTAAGTCATTAACCAAAGCAACAACTGGATTAAAGAAAACAGAAAACACTGAAGTTATTCCTCAAAAGAAATTGAAAGGAATATAGAGATCATGTTTGAACAGCAAAAACAGGACTAAAATTCTTGCACTATTCATGTAAATTACTTATCTGCAGGGAAGAAAAAAAACACCCAAATATGCCGAGGGTCACCTAATTGAGAAGGTACTTGTAAAAACTCTCTGCTGGTTTTGTTAGCATTTTGCAGAAGATTGTTTGGCTTCTTTTATTCTGTAAGTATTTTAGGCCCTTAGATTCACTCGTTTTGAGATTTTGTGCAACCCTCTGGCTATATCTCCTTGTCCATATCCAGTGGATCAATTACAGCCTCAAACACAGAGTTTAGCTTCTTAATATATTCTTCAGAAGCTGTAATTTGGTCTTTCCTGTTGAACAAAAATCAGCATTTCCCCAAGTCTTTGGCCTTTTCGGCCTCTGCCCCTTTATGGGCACCTGACATAGCTGCTGTCATTACATAGGAGGATACACAAGATACTATTTTAAACTCACTAAATTTGTCATATGTGCTATACTTATGCCATGATACGAGGTTTGCTTTGCCTGTAAATATTATCAGTGAGTGGATAACTGCTATTGGAAGACTACATATAGAAATTTTAAGTCATTCTCATTCTATCAAGAGAGAGATTTCTGTTTAAGGAAAGGATTGCACTACTTTAAATCCCAGACTATTTTAATTTCATGAAAGAAGCTTTAATCATTTATTCTGCTGTCCAGTGCTGAAAACAAGCAAATAAAAAAGCTGTATATCTCCTCTCTGTAATCTCAACTCTTTTCTTTTGATATTTTAACAGGCAGGGGGCGTTAATAGATCTTTAGCAAAAACAAGCAAACAAACAAACAAACAAGCAAAATAAATAATAAATAAATAAATAAACTTCCTAAGATCTACCTGGCCTGTAGCTCATACATGAAGGAGATTTATTTCATCTCACCTAAGCTTCATTAGTACTCCACAGCATGCTCTACCATGGAAGTTTATACCTTTGGTTGTTTTCATATTAACTTTCAGAATACCTTTAAAGTATTGGAAATGTACTGGCAATTTTTCTAAGTCTCTACAGACTTTCTTGGAGTGCTTTCAGAAAATATGCCGGAGCTTGGGGGATGATTCACAGATTTCTAAGTGTTTGCTTTAATGTATAGCCT
>NW_010340603.1:0-11120 GCF_000700745.2 Antrostomus carolinensis | reverse complement strand
GATCTCTACAACCACAGGCAGCACAGAACAAAATTTTGATAACCTGCCTCTCATAAACAATACTTTCCACCTTTCTATAGACCACTATGAAACAGAGGAAGGAGGACAGAGAAATTTCTTATATTTTGTGCTGGTAAGAGGTACGAACATGCAGAAGCTGACATATATGGGCCTTAACATTTTGTACAACAGCTATAATTAGTGTTTCCATGAGAGCACGCTGCTGGCTCATGGTCATCTTGCTGTCCACCAGGACTCCCAGGTCCATTTCCCCTACACTGCCCTCCACCAGGTCTGTCCCCAACCTATACTGGTGCATGGGGTTGTTCCTGCCCAGATGTAAGACTCTACACTTGCCCTTGTATTTCATTAAACTTCTCCCCAACCAACTCTCCAGCCTGTCCAGGTCTTGTTGGATGACAGCACAGCCTTCTGGTGTCAGCCACTCCTCCCAGCTTTTTACCATCAGTAAACTTGCTGACAGTGCACTCTATTCCCTCATCCAGGTCATTGGTAGATATATTGAATAGTACTGGCCCCAGTACCGACCCCTGAGGGACCCCACTAGGCACAGGCCTCCAACTAGACTGTCTCGTTGACCACAAACAGTATTCACAAACAAAAAAACACATCTGATGGATCTAATTTTAGCCTTACCAGCAATCTCTCTTTATGATAAGAGGAACAAAAAGATGTTCAGCTCATAGTAAATGGAATATTCTCTGTACCAGGAAAACAACCATTTTTAATAGGCGTTTTTAACAGGACAAAGAAGTTGTCTTTTGAAGTCTGACCATAACAGAAACTGGGAGACTGAATAAGTATCTATCCCAGATCAGACACAGTCATCCTGACTCTGCATTGGCTTATAGACACATCAGCAACTGTTGTCGTCATTGGAAACATTTTAACACCAGTAACTTACCAAAAAAGTTTGCTATGGAGTATAAGCCTCAATGAACAGAAGTCCTAAAATCTAAGGTTAAACATCTACACATGAGCTGAGGAAAGTGAGTATTTACATCTTTGTTTGTCAATAGAGAGCCAAAGGCAAATTCTTTCATCAAGCTTATTCCAGATTGCTGCTGAATCTTCTACAGCTGCCTATATCTCTCCACTGACTATAAAGGGAATCAAGTTGAGACCTGATGAATAGCCTCCGGCACTTGGGAAGTAGGGAAATTCCATCCTGTGATTCAAGGGGCAGGTCTACAGAATGTAATGTTTTTTGGTCAAAATGTGTACTGATCCACAAAGTAAAGTTCTACAGAGTTAGGTAACACAGGGCATCAGAAAAGAAAATAAAGATATATGTCCAAGCAGACTAAGCAGAAAAAAATAAATTAAAATAAGCAGGAACATAATTATACCCATGGAAAAACATTTACCCTACACATAATTGCTACTAACTTTGGGCATATAATGTTGGGGAGGTATAAAAGATTATAACAAGCTTCTCTTGAAGTCCTTGACAGCTTTTTCCTATGAAAGGATGAAAAAATGGACACATCTACACAGGAATGTAAATCCTTCCTGGAAAGAGAAATTAATATCACATTGATTTTTAACGATACTTAGTCATGCTGGGAAATCCCTGGAGTAGCTCCATACAGGTTGCTAAATCTTCATGGAATGGCACATTGCTACATGATGATACAGGGTGCCACAGCATAGAGTATGCATGTCCCAACTCCCTTTAAAAATACATTTTATGGTTCCCAAGTCACTGAGGCAGTCTTAACAATGATGCCACTTGCCTTCACACAGTGAATCACATGAAAACAGAAATTAAATTTTACTCCTCAGTGTGGATGCCTAAATGGCTTCAGGATTATTTTTTTTCAAGTTTGCTGAACATGTCATGTTGAATGACAGAATTAGAAGGTCTCCCAACTTACATGCTCTCTTGTTGCTGTCCAAGTGGAAATAGACTCACTCGTTTCCTAATACAAACAAATGATAAAACAAGTTAAGTGGTTAATTGCTAATGTAGATATATCTAATGACCAGGAGAAAGCTGAGAGTAAACTACATATTTTTTGTCACCATTTAAACAATACATATTTTTCCAGCAGTAAAGAATGAGTATTTGAGACCTTGCCAGTAGATCCTATTTTTTATTTAGGAAAGATGGTGTTAATTTGGATGCTACAGTTAACCTGTCTTATCTTTAAAATAATAAATTGTATGTGTAAAAACAGATGTAATAATTCTACAGCTTTACAAGTAGAGAAATTTAATTGGAAATGTTGACTTGTTCTAAGAATTTGTCTTAAGTTAGTCCATGTTTCTGAACAATACAAAGTGGTCTGTGTGATATTACAGAAATACAGTCTCCAGTCTCTGAAGATCTGGTTGAAATTTCATATGTACTTTCAATCACAGCAATAACAAAAGACAAGCTAGAACAATATTCACTCAGTGCAAATAAAAAACTTCGCATGTGGAAGAGAGTTTCTGCAAAAAAAAAGCAGGAGAGATGGAAGACATGTTGTCACTTAGTCTTCATCCTAACAACACAACCTATGTAGCACAGAAGCAACTTCATTACAGCCATGGCTGTGGTACATGAGATCTATTTCTTTTGCCTCTAACAGTATTCAGGACTGCACATCAGTTTGCAGAAGTAAGTTTTTGCTCAGGTATCTGCACTGTGTCCTGCCAGCTCTGTGACTACAGTACATGCTAATCTACACCAGGAAAGATAAAGAAAAATGTTGCAGATGTGACATGACAGAGTGTGAACCATTAATGAGACTTTTTTTTCCTTTCTCATTTATTGCCTAATTTTTCTAATTTGTTGGCTCTTTACAAGCTTTGAACTAGACTTTTCACAAAAGTGAAACATCATAGACTTGGTCTCAAAGCTGGGAAGATTTTCTGCAATATTTTTTTGTTATAATTTCAGTATTTCATAGTGGTTAATATTTAACTTCCTATAGCAAAGAAGTTGATTAAAGAAATATTGCAGCAAGGACTAAAATACTATGTCTCCTTTTTCTTCATTGTTACGGTGATAAACACTGGCAGATATATCAGAACATATCTGAAGGAAGGAAAAGGTTCTGTTTGCACAAAACTTCATCATTCTGTTTAATCTTAGAAACCAAAGAAGAAAAATCAAAGGCGTTGAAAGTGAGTGCAGTTGTTATATTTATTTAGTCTCATGGGCAGTGCCATGATGACAGATGCTCTTGTAGTGCAGCTTTTGCACAGCATTTCACATTTCTCATGGAGTCTCTTTTCTACACATCCTTTTTAGGCACTCAGCAGTTTTCAGAATCAGATCCTTACCTACTTTCACATTCTGCTCTATAATAAATCCTCTATTTTCATGTTTTATTAACTCACTAGTAAGTAAATTGAAGTGTGGTCTGCTTCCTCAGAGAAGTACTTGATGCATTCAATGCACTGTGTTCATATGAATGTATTCCTCCATCTTTATGCAGGTGGATGAATTACTGAAACTTGATACTTACACAGAAGTCTTTGAAGGTTCCTGCAGGAAATGTTAAGATACACAACTATAGACTTAAAATCTTAAATGTGGCCTAAGAAAGTTTGTGGGAGGTTTTCTTACGATTTGTGAACTTGTGGTTATATTTTCCATACACATGGCTCTAGCCATGATGACATCTGCAGTGGCACTGGCTTTAACAAATTTCACTTCTTGCCTCCTGCCAGAAGGAATTTCTTGTTAACCGTACAAAATACAGCAAAAAGAAATTGATCATTCTTGCCAACTGCTCACCAACTGTTGTCAGTAACCTCCATGACTAATGGCTTTGCACTAAGTTACAAACCTATTAAATCTGGCGCAGTAAAACAGATATTATACCAGAAAAAATATTTGGTATGCTGAAAACTGTGTAAAACAGGGATTGCATTTATTAGAGTTAGGACTGATTGCACCTGTGAAAGAGCAGGAGGTATTATCTTTTCTGGGACACCTCTCTACTCCATAAGGAGAGGCACTTCCAGAGCAGTACTCTGTCAGGATAACTTAAACACCCGGTTTAGAATAAGACAAATTACCATCTAGACTCGTCTCCTTTCTTTTGACAGCAAGCCCAGCTGCCCACCTTTTTGGCATTACATTTAAATTTTTATACACTTAACTTTGTAGAGGGTGAAGTTAGTTAAGATCACTCTTGTATTTTATGAATAAAAATGCCTGAATTCAGAAAACGCAAGAGGTGCATGGGACTATACAAGATCTAATTTTATCCCAGAAGGCTGATAAAAAGGTATGCATCTATACATTTTACAAACTTTTTTGCTAGAGCTTTGGAAATGCCTCTACGAAGAACAAAGATCTTAATCATAGTTTAACTTGTCCATGCCATTCTAAAAATGTAGGTGCTTGACGTTCTCAAATACTAGAATATTCTGTTTGGTCCTAGTGATGATTATGCATTACACACTGAAGCAGACATTCAATGCCCTGCACAAACATCTTACTGGAAGAAACACAGTGCATGTCATGATGTAAAGCTTACTTTTTCTGACTGTCACAGTGTTGGTAGACTGATTTATCTGTCCTTTGGGAAAACTCTGGGATGGTATTGGAAGAGTCACTGATCTCCGAGGATATCTGTGACACATTCTGAAGCACAAAGAGCAGAAGATTTTATGGAGAATCAGAAAAGAGCTGCACAACAAAGATTTGGTGAACATGTGGTAGCAGAAATCTCCTGCATAGACCCCTTATGTGTTGTCTGTGGAGGTACAATCTGCACATAGAGAAATAAAAGGCTGAGAGAACAGGAATAAATATTCCTTAAAATTGTATGCCTTCAGTCAGCATTTCTTATTCACCAGTAAGTAAACTACTGGTCTAGAGCCTGGAGCTGTATTCATGACTCCGGGGAGTTTTCTCTGTGAAGTCTCAAGCAGCACGGCTGCTTTAGGAGCATGCTGGGAAACATAAGGTGGTTGCCAGTGTCTCAGGGCCTCCTCATGAGGGGCTGGCTGCTGGTACCCTCCTGGGAGCCCATCTGGACCTGAGGTCCTCAGGCCCTGCAACACAATCCACTGGGGCCCTCAGCAGGCCCTTCCCTAGCCTGAAGTATCGATGAAGCAATCCAGCAGGAAGAACCCCACCGAGAGACTCCTCTCTTGTTTATCTATGTCCTTGCTTGCTGAATTTGCAGGTAGGACAGAAAATGGTTGCACAGGTGACAGACTCTGCTCTGCATTTCATATGGTAGTGGTGCCAACTTGAACAACCTCCAGCACAAAGAAACAAAAGAAGATACCCAAGTTATTCACACTACTAGGGTACATGTCTCCAATTATTGTTTGTGTAAGACTGATAACTTGGCTATAAAAAATAGTAAATAAAATAGAAATGCCTGCACTGAAGATAGTGTGTCGATACCACCAATCTGGTAAACAGGAAATCTCAGGTTAGAGTCAACAGAAACTTTGTGGTCAAAAACTGTGCTTCTGAAGGTGTGATTTCAGAACTATGAGCTCTATAGATGTTTCTAGAAAACAGACAATGAATGACTTCATGTCAGCTTCATTATGAAGTAAGGCGCAAGCTTGAAACAGAGTGCTCTGACCATGCTCTGAGCAAGTTTGTTCTGCTATTTTTAAGCAATGGTCTTACACTGAATATAAATACATAGATAACTTCAAGCTCATCAGTACTGTCCAAAAGACAATTGCTGGCTGAGTAGAAACTTAAGAGGAAGTGACAGAGCTGGGAAGCAAGTGGAGGTGAATTTTGCCACAGAACCTGTCTCAGTGAGCCTTCCTTAGCTTGGCCCCATCTACACTGTGGTGCTGAGTTTAGTCAGCAGACATGGGAGAAGACATACAATAGAATTTGGTTTTTGTTTAATAGAGGAAATTATAAGTTTTATGTCACTGGGAGGGAAATTCTTGGACTTTCCCATGGTTTTTAATTTACAGGGCATCAGACAGCAGAATTCCTTAGATTTTCTTTAATGAGATATACAGCAAGTAAAATATTCTATCTGAATTGTAATTTTATCTAGGTCCTGATTAGATACACATTTTGCATGTTCTCAGGCCTGAATAAAAGTAGTTTACTTTTCCTCTTCTTACCTTCCATCATGTTCTCTCTATATACTCGATGATTCTCCATACTCCCTCCCAAGATTCAACAGCCTCCTCTGAACTCCCCTTAGACATGTTGAAAAATGTGTCTTAAACACAACTACCCTAATTTAGAACTAAGGACAAGAGTTACCACCATCTTTGGTGAAGTGCTAGAGCTGTTCAGCCACCCCCACCAAAGTGTCATTGTTTCCCATTAGATAATAATGGCCTGTGTGAGGAAAAAGGCAAAGAGTCATAAAAGAATTTTTGAAAAGGATCCCTACAGGACAAAGAAAGGCTCCCCTTCCTAATGATGCCTATGAGCAAAGCAGCTCCCAGAATAGTGTTGTACCCAACAGGCTTGCACTACATAGGGAACCTCAGCACTTGTGGAATGCAATCCCCCAAGCAAACCTTCAAATCTCTGGCCAGTATCAACTTCTTAGGTTTAAACCCTTGGGGGTATGTGCCACAAGGTCATAAATATCCAGCCTACATCAGCAAAACTCTATAAATTTTACTCATCTGCCACATTCTTACTACATAAGTCAATGAGTTCTGCAGGTTTCTAAACAGCTTTCAACTTACTTACCCTCACATTAAATGCAAGATAATGTATCTCACTGCTTAAAAGGTTTATTGTCAAGACATAAAACTTTTTCCAAATTATTGTCTTTTATTTTCCAGGTTGTAAAGTGCTCAAATAAGCAAATCTGTTTTTATTTTACTTTATTCTATTGCTCCATGACTAATTTACTTTTATTGCTTCATAAATGAACTCCATGGACATTTTACTCTTAGTTCCGAGTGCATTTTTTATGAAAGTACTGTATAAAGTTTTGTTTGTGGAGTGATAATATTGAACATGTTGGCATAAGCTACAAAGCCCTAAATGGTCCGGGATCTGTTTTTTTCTTTCCTTTATCTTTTAAGTCATTGAGTTCACCGGGAGCATTTCTGTTATCAGTTCCAGTTTTATTAATGGATAGAGAAATATTTGCTGTGAAGAATACTCACCTCTAGAACTTGTTTCCCAGATGGACTACCAGTCCTGCTAGCATTTAGGGCACAAAGTAAAGCTTATCTGTTTACTGTGCTTCTTCCTAAGAAAATCCATGGGGCTTTTTATCTTAGCAGACATAGTGGGGAAATTATTGAGACCTGACGTTTCTAGAGGGCTTTTGTGCTCTCAGATACTAATTAGCTTCAGGATTCTCTTTTCTCTAGCAGTTGTTGTTAATATGTTGTGAATTATTTATTAGGCTTTTTATGAATGCAAATCCACCCAGATGCTTGGGCAGTGGGCACATGTTTTATAGATATGAATGTTGATCAATAAATAAATAGCTGTGAGTGCTGCTCTGTAGAGGAGAGTCAGTAAATTATCAGAACAGAAGTAAAAACCCCAAAAGGAGTATTTTTGACATGGAGAGCCTTTTTTGGCTGGTGTCCTAGCTTTTTTTTTCCTCAATATCCTCTGACTTCTATTGTGGTATCCCCCAATATACTATGTTGGCACTGTAAGGAGCAGACATCATGGTACCATTTGCAGAACTTCAAACAGATTGCATTTTGCAAAGTGATATGGACATATTGGTTACAAGGACAACCCAAAAGGAGTCATCTTCATTCAAAATGCTTTACCTTCAAAGTCCATGTACAAGGCCTTGAGTTTTATAAAAAATATTTTATACAACAGACATAGCCTTCTTTTTTCTGTGCAAATGATCCAAGAGCAGATATGAGTACTTTTAATCATCATTTCAGCTGTCCAACAAATATTCCCTGTGAATGTATTTCAGACTACAGGTGGTTCATGAACTATTCAACTATTTTTAACTACATGCTTCTCTCAAGGCTGTGAATTACACTCACTAAGCAAGCAGCTGTGGTCGCTAAGACCTTACTGCCTCTTCTCTCCCATCCCAGCTGTTTGTTATTGACCCTTTGCCAGAAATTCTTGCTCCTGTTCCAGATACAGCAAAACCTGCTGCATCTCAGCTGCTCCAGTTCATAATCTGGCATTTTATTGCAAAACAACTTTTTTTGCTAATTTAAGCTCATGTACAGAACTGTAAAATGGAACAGCTGAGGTGCAGTAAAATGCTCTATTCCGACAGCTCTGTAACTGGTGACTGTATCTTCTTGAAAGAAGTGCTAATTTAACTAGCAAGAACCACCAGAGTTTGTCTGTCAGTGTTCCCCTGACCATGCATTGGCCACCACATCATCTGAAAACATTATAAACAAAGAACTTTTGATGCATGTAGTAACATCAACTGCAATGACATCACTAAATACTGCATTTGACAACTTTTGTCACCTGCATGGTTATTTACATATATGAGCATATTTGCTTAAAAAGTAAGAATTCCCTACTCTTCAAACAAACAAACACCCAAAATTCATTGAGAAGCAAAGATGTATGAACTTATGAACATAAGATGGGGAAAGTGAATCAGAATGTGCAAAACTATTCTTAAATGGTTATTTACATCTACCTCAAGATTAGTTGAAATATAAACTTTTTAAAACTGTCTGAGGGAAAACTAGCAAATTAAAAGAATACTGTGGAAACAGAAAGGTCACAAATCCTATCTGTACAATAAGAGTAAAGTGAAACTATGCATTTCTTCATATCTGGTTTCTGAATATAAAGTAATAAAAGAGACAGGAAAAAAAAAATCTTGGCATTGTTATCCTTTCAGTGTTGGTGAAACATGTAAAGGATGTTTGTGCAAAAATAGCTGCTTTTAGTTAGGTGACTATTAGGTACAGTAAATATTTTCAGGGTTGTTCCATTCAGGTTTGCCCTGTAATTACATGTGCAAAACAGGGGGTCATACACTACACAAATCACTTTGTTCCCTTGAATGGATTGCACAAGGAATACAGCAACAACGAACTTGCTCAGATATGTATGTTTCCATGGGAAAAAAATATCTTCTACTTCAACTGAAGTCAATCTCTTATTACACTTCCAAAAGTGGAGAAAATCCACAGAGAAAATTTCCAGGATAGGAATCAGTTGTTCTTTATAAATATGACAGCAAAATGCAGCACCATGATGAATTAACACTCACCAAGCAAACAGAACAACCACTGAAACACAGCTCAATTTGCATTGCTGTACAAACATAATGTGCTGTGAAGCAGTCTAAAACAGCTGTTACTTAGAATCAAACTGAAGATAAATTCAGATTATTTATACTGTTAGACCTTTCTCCATTAACAGCTGCTTCAGACCTTTTGCTCTGAGGGATAATACGGATGGATTTTGCAATGCAAAACACACAATGCATTGGACTTCAGTTATTGGAAATAGTAAAGTTTTTAACAGGGAAAGATTAATACTGATGATGCAGCTTAATAAGATTTTCATGAAAACAAATTGCTTTTTCTAGCATGCTCACAGCTTGGGATATAGGCATGGTAGGTATATAATTATTGTAATTAGAGGAAAAATTGAAGGAATTTGAATATAATTGCCCATTAGCTAGTTGTCCTGAACATGACAGTCACCATACCTATTTTGCCACAACAGATTTGCAAAGGGCAGTACAATAGTGGTGACTCTCCATTCTGCTATATGGTTATTGATTATGCTTCCAGCTTGCAAGAATTGGTGCTTTCTGAATGTAGTTCCATCCTCCAGCACTTACTTTTTCTGAGGCTGTGCCTTTTACTTTGACTAGGAGATCCAGGAAGAAAGGAAAAGATGTACACATATTTCTTACTTGCCTTCCACAATTTTTCTATGTTGTGTTATTGCTACACTTCATATTTACAACTTTCCATGCAAAAAGTCTACAAAAGCAAAAGTTTATTTGTTCCTGGAGCAAGTTGGAGGCTTTAAAGCACAAAGTTTTAGAAAAGGTTATATTTTATATTTTCTTAAACTTTTCTTTGGACTCTGAAACTACAGAACCACAAAATTACAAAATCACAAAATCACAAAATGGCTGAGGTTGGCAGGGACCTCTGGAGATCATCCAGTCCAACCCCACAGCTAAAGTCACAGGACTGTGACCAGTCAAATTCTGAATATCTCCGAGGATGGAGACTGCACAACTTCTCTGGACAATCTCTTCTAGTTGCTGTTCAACCATGTTCACAGTAAAAATGCTTTTTCTTCTGCATACAGCTGCCCAGAGTAAATATAGATTAATTAAAATACATAGATACATAGTAGCCTAAATATTGTTTAATACAGTAATCTTTCTGTTGAGTTTCATTTTTGCTTCTACATGGCTTAGGGGCTCAGCCTTTAGTCTTCTGTTGTAACTCTCATCTGTACCCCTCAGTGGATCTGGTTAACTCTATTTAAGTTGAGACACTCTTGCATTTTATTGAATGGGAGCAAGATTTTGTACCAGAGAAATAAACCCTAGAGGAACTATTCTATTTTTACACTACCTACAAATAGAATTTGGCTGCCCCTATCTAATGTAAAAAAAAAGCATAAATTACTATCAAATTCTTATCTTCAAAATATGATATGATTAATGGAAAAAATACTCAACAACTAGCAAATATACCTGGCTACGGTACATCAGGGGTCCTCCTGAGGTCAGTTTGGAAAAAATAAGTATATAATTAATGTATTTCTGTAAGGAAATATTTGATTTCCTGGTTAAGCTTTCAAGTCACTGGAACAATCCCATAAGGAAACTCTGGCCATTGCAACGGCTTTGCTTGCTGTGTAGCCCTTCATAGCATCAAGTAATCCAGACAGTAAGACAAAATCAGGCCAGTAAAAATGTCAAAAATCTTATATCATTATACTACACTTCCCTTGGAATAAAAGAATTTGGACTCTCAAACTCATTTTCCACCATGTAGCATGTATCACTCAAAACAGCAACACAGGTTAGGACAGGTCTGTGAAATCTTTCTGTCAGCTCAGAAGATGTGCCATCACTGCTGTTCTGTCTCTTGGAAGGAGGAGCTGGAGTTATGAATACTCTCATACTTTCCTAGAGCCAAGACCCACCGTTGCTAATTCCACATTGCCCAGAAGGAATCACAAAATGTTAGGGATTGGAAGGGAC
>NW_010340602.1:0-26644 GCF_000700745.2 Antrostomus carolinensis | reverse complement strand
TGGGGCAACGGCCGTTAACGGCCGCCGGTGAGCGCCGCGGGGGAGTTCGCTGAAGCGTTTCAGTGGAAACAAGGTGGAAAAGCCCCGGTTTAGCGAATCTCCTCCAGTTTTTCCTAATTGGTGTCTTGTAATCATGGAGCGTTCTCCCGTGCCTTGGAGAGGAACCTTTGACATGCAGCAGTGCGGGGGCTTTGCGCCGCCCGGCAGGATGGGGCTGGCCTCGTCCCCTCACAAGTCGGGCGCTCCTCAGCCTTTGATCCTCCGCCGTCTGGTCCTTCTGCGACCCTGTCAGAGCCTTTGCAGGGGCATTGGAGGCTGTCAGCCTGTCACGGTTTGCAGTTAGAAGAACGAAGCGTGTGTGTTTTGGGAGCGTCTGGATACATCCCGAAACTTCTTGGTTTATTTGAGGTGTGATTCAGTAGGGTGCTGCTCAGCACCCGAGAGGTGCCGGGTACATTCAGTACCCGTGGCCTTCAGCATCTAGCAGGGTCGTTCTGTCACTGCAGTGGGAAAGGTTCAGGTTGGAATGGTGCTGAAAAATGTCATAGGCTTCATCTGTCTGGCTATCCCCTGTTGTAAGGTCTCCTCAAACTGGATTACTCCTCAGTTAAATTTGTTTAGTTTGTGTTGTAAATTATTGAAGAAACCTAAAGTGACCACCTGGGGGTTAAATAATTTATGTGGGTTTCTGCTGGTTTAACCATATGCATTTTTAAAAGCTGGGACGGTTCTGGTTCATGCATGGCCTTGATGTGTGCAGTTTGATATGATGAAATGCTTGAATAATCATCTAAGTACTGCTGAGCTGCTGGTGCTTGTGCTAAGAGGAGTGGGTACACCACCAGAAGAGAAGGACACAAGCAGAACCAGCTAACACAAACCCATAATAATTATTAATTTGACACAATTTTGTGTGTCCTCACTGATTGAATCGTTGCTATCTTTTTGTTGTTTGTTTTGTTTTGTTTTCTGAATTCTTTCAGGCTGTATTTTTCTGTGGATTCAAATAGCACAGTGAGAAGCCCTGATCACAGCATCTTGATTTTATTACAGCAAATGTAAAAACGATGCCTACATTTTCTGGCAAGGCAGGCGGTTCACTTTCCTTGCATTATCAGATGATATTTTTACTCTCCTGGGTGCCCTCTCTTGTTTGCATGTCAGACCAGCTGTCTGTTGCCCCCACTGGGATAATCCATCTAGCTTGCAGCCTGGTCCTTTGTGCACACCTGAGCTGCTCCAGAGAGATCTGACTGCTGCTAAAATAACGGTAAAGGTAGATTACAGTTTAGAAATCCTTGCTTCAAAGCCACTTTAGCTGTGTTAAACTGTTAGTGTCATTGACCTTATTGGTATCCTAGTCACTTACTCTGGTAGTCTGTGAGTCACCTGAACTTCCTAAGTTCATGTAGACAGGCCTTACAAAACCTTGGGGTTTTGAGATCTTTGCATCTCCTTGCTATTAAGGTTCACCCAGACTTTTATCTTCTTGCCTAATTACTATTGCCTGCTGTTCTGGCTTTTTTTGTGTCCATCTCCTATTCAAAGTGCTGGTGCTGATGATATTTCCTGGCATGCCGTGCTCTCTGTGTTAGCTTTCTATAGGTCTCCCAGTTGTCTTTATCTCTCATTATGTTGAATTCAGGTTTCTCATGTTGTAAGGCCTTTCACAGTTCTTTCTATTCCTGCTCATTATTTTGTTTTTTACTCAACTCTACCATCTGCTTTGTCTGCTTCCTGTGTACTTGCGTTTGTTCCCTTACTCACAGGTACTGTGTCACTTCTGAGTTAACGTTTAAAGCAACAAAGCTATCTGTGCATGAAGTTCCTCAAAAGAAAGCATGTTACTAGCGTTGTGCCTGAAGTTACCATAGTCCAAAGGTAAACACTTTCTGTGACCTGGATGTAGTGACCAAGATTTGCATGCAAGAGTGTGTAGTTCTGCAACTTTGTTGTTCTCTTCCATTCAGTTGTTAACCATGCCTGCTGGTTATGTCTTCTTTTGTAAGCATTTTGGTAAAGGTGGTAGGTGCTGTGGTACTTGCTTGGGAAGAGTAGTTCAGATTTGACTGGAATCTCTTGGTACCATAATAACAAAAAGTAACTTTTCCCTGTTGTTCTAAATGCACCCAGGCAAGAGTGTGACAGAGATTGCTTCCGAGGAAAATTGAAAGCAAGTTACTTATTGCTGGGTAGCGTGCTTGATTTAGATGTAGTTTATAGTGAGGGGAAAAGTAAAACAGTAAAAGTGGCAGTGCCTTAAAAGAATGTTGAATGTTAATGTTTGAGTGACTGTGAAGGATGATTTAGCGCTTTATTGAAAGCAAGTTACTTATTGCTGGGTAGCGTACTTGATTTAGATGTGGTTTATAGTGAGGGGAAAAGTAAAAAAGTAAAAGTGGCAGTGCCTTAAAAGAATGTCGAATGTTAATATTTGAGTGACTGTGAAGGACGATTTAGTGCTTTAAAACAAATCTACCCTTCCCCCACCCCCCCCATCTTTTAAAGTTGGTTAATTTATTTCCCTGTTCTCTTTGTCTTGCTCAGGTAGGACAGTGTGGTTAGATGCTGGTTTGTGTTTGGCCAGTTGAGGATTTTCTAATCCCAGGATATGGAACCTTCCTATGGGATAGAACTGACCTGTAGGTAATTTCTGTGTACTGTACTTGTGCCTGTGTGGTGGAGATAGGGGAGTGACATGGTCATATTGTAGCATTTTGTGAGGCGGTTGGGTCGTTGCCAGTCGGTATAGATTGAGCGGTCTCTGCGTGTGTGACTGTAATCTGTGCTTCAGCTGCAGCTGAGCTAGGGAAAAAAAAAAAGGTTGTGGATGGATCAAATACTCATGCACTGAGCAGAGAGAGATGAGTGATGGAGGTTTGTGAGTGCTCTTTAAAGGTCTGGTCTCTCAGCTCGCTGGGGGTGTTGGTGCTGCTGCAGTTACATTGGGCCTGGCTGGTGCCAGGGGTTTTGTCAAAGTGAGTGCTTAGGCGGGGGCCTGGAGTTGCTGGCTTCCTGAAAACAGCTCTTGTATCAGTTCATCACCTGCCAGCGTGGCATGTGATCTCGCCTTGAGTTTATGATAAAACTGTAATGTTGGTGATGTGTCTGTTTGTGCTTTAATGACCAAATTGGTGTGAAATACAGCTCTTCCAGATATAAGCAGTCTTAACAGAAAAAGGACAAATTAATCTAACAAGTTGTATTCCCAAAGCCAAGACTGAAGCAGTGCGAAGGGGATGCATGTAAACCACAGTAATGAGCATATAGTAGTATTTCTTTACCATATTTTGGTACATGGAGGAGTCTTGTAAATATTTTTGGCATAATCTGTTTAAATTTTGTTTCCTTTAAACAGGACTAGAAGAATAAAGAGAAGTGTAATTTATGAAAATTATAAGAAAGCTTACAGCAGTTTGGAATGGATTGATTTATGATACCTCTGATGTGTGAGAGCTACATTTCGTGTTGCTGTTGGCCAGCTGCTGCTGGTGGACTTCAACTGACTTCATTGCAGCAAGCCCAACAAATAGGTCCTCATTGCTAATAGAACATAAACAAGTGTGATGCTGAAATGAGATGAGGCTCCGAAATGGAACTGTGGCCACTGTGTTAGTTTTCATCACTACTTTCCTCAGTTTGTCCTGGTATACTGCATGGCAAAATGGGAAAGGTAAGTAAAAGGCTCCAAAACCAAATTGACCTTCATGTGGCTGTGTGGCAGAGGAATGAATGGTACAGGCATGTGCACTGCTGCTGTATGTTAGCAATCTGTACATTGCTTGTTGACTAGCTCTGCTCCAGAAGGTAATGCCTTGGTGAGGGATAAATACTTGCTAGTAGATTCAGGAAAATTAATTTTGAGTGTTCCTGTTTTAAAAGAAAAAAAATGTACCTGAAGAAAAACAAGTGCTGCTGCTGAAGGAAGGGGTTGGTCCAGGCTGAATAGTTCTGTGTTGTGGGTTTTTTTTTTTTTCTTTCGTGCAACCCCCTGGTTTATAGTTGTTGGAAACACATAGAGTCTTTGGTTGTTTCTTTTGTTGGGGGTTTAGGGTTTTTGTGTTGTTTTTCCTGCCTCATGTAACAAATACACGACCCATGGACCTAGATGGAGAATGTTATTTTTGGTGCTGTTTTTTGTCTTCCCTGATGATTCAGTTGCAAACTGCCAGTCAGCATTGTTGAAACACTTGTCTTGCTGTCTTAGAATTAAATGTAAAATGTTTCTTGTCAGAGTATGGTATAAGAAATAAAGTAATATGAGCAAATTGACCAGGTAATAGGAAATGCATCTATTATAATAACTTGAGCAATCTCATGAAATAATCAAGTAACTGTTATGTGTAATAGACTTCTACCTTTTTATATGTCATTGTTGATCTTATTACACTCCATGTGAACCTTGGAAAATTCAGCTTTTCTGGGGGTCAGGACTGTTTACTGCAAGTGAGATGTTTTGGTTTTGTCCTTCAGTAAACAAAATAAACTTGTTCAGCAATGGTTTCTAGAATAAGAAAGGGTGTTTGGTTTTGTTTTTTTTTTTTTCTCCTTTATAAACATCAGATCTCTTGAAAAATAGTAGACTATGTTCTTCAAAGATCAAGTAATTTTAAAACACATATTGTGTCTTAAGAGAAATGCTACATGGTTTGTTCTGACTGTTCTGCTGAGAATATTATGGTCAGTTGTGCCTCAGGTCCAGTAAGAGGAAGCTGAGGTTTTCTAGGAATACTGTCTGTTGTAGCACAGCCAACTTGTAACCCTTATTTAAGTATAAAAGAAGCAGATGAGTTCTGTGGCATATTGATTTTATTTTTTCCCCCCATTGGGCAATTGTAGGAGAAGCAGATGCTTAGTGGTGTGACCTCTGTGTAGCAGTTGGTTGGTAGGCTGGCCTTCTGAATGTAAGCAGTGAGAAAAGTGTCAGGTTCTCAAGGTTGTGGTAATGTATAGATCCTTTAATTGGACAACAAAAGTTCAAACGTGCTAAAGGCTGACAAGAAAAAGATATTTGAATAGCGCTGTAAGTAGTATGTTCTTCATTTTGGCTAATACCACATTATCTCATTAGATTTTATGTTACTGATACATTTCTTACTGAAGAACCTCACAAGAATTTTGCTTTCACTTCAGCAAAGATGTACATCTATGAAATTCTTTCTCATGCTTTTTTTCTTTTCTTACTTGACATCTGATTTACAAATCTTGTTCTCTTTTGTCAAAGCATAACAGAAAGAAAAAGTCTCCATTAAAAGAAACTAACAAAAATATGCTATTTGGAGAGTACTAGTATATTTGGCACTTGGTGAAAATTTAAGCTTTTGTTGGTCAGACTGCTCTATTTTTTATACTTCTTTTTTTTTTTTTTTTTTTTCCATCTGAATGCTTAAAATCAATACTTTCTTAATGTTGGTATAAAAGTTCTGCATTTATCTTCTTCCAGATCTTGCTGTTGAGCATTAAGATGGTAATTAGTTAAATAAAAATCAATGTAACAAGACATCAGTAATGTGTTAATTAATCATAAATCACAGTTAGAAAACTATGGTCTAGATAATTTGCTCTTAAGTTGTTGTTTTGAGATAAATTTATACATAGAATATTGGGTTTTATATTTTATTTTACATTTAAACTTATGTTTAGCATTTTATTATTTTGAGATTTGAGTTCAATTAGTACCATGTTTTCAACTGATCAGAGACATTTCTGCACCAATGGAAAATGATGATATATATTTATCAAGAATTTTTTTTTTCTAGCTTGGTACCATGTTATGTTTATTTAGTAAACCTTGCAGGTTGGTATCTTAATTAATTGATAACGTTTTCATTACAAATTGAGTGGCTCAATTAGAAGCAGATAGAGTGCTTGCAGTTCCCATTCACTAAAAGGCTATGGGGTGTCATATACTGTGATCATCATCTTCTGTTATTCACAGAATCACAGAAGGTTAGGGATGGAAGGGACCTCAAAAGATCATCTAGTCCAACCCCCCTGCTAGAGCAGGATCACCTGCAGTAGGTCACACGGGGACGTGTCCAGGCGGGTTTTGAATGTCTCCAGAGAAGGAGACTCCGCAACCTCTCTGGGCAGCCTGTCCCAGTGCTCTGTCACCCTCACAGTGAAAAAGTTTTTCCTTATGTTTACATGGAACCTCCTATGCTCCAGCTTGCACCCATTGCCCCTTGTCCTATCATTGGGCATCACTGAGAAGAGCCTGGCTCCGTCCTCCTGACATTCGCCCTTAACATATTTATAAACATTAATGAGGTCTCCCCTCCGTCTCCTCTTCTCCAGGCTAAAGAGCCCCAGCTCCCTCAGCCTTTCCTCAGAAGGGAGATGCTCCACTCCCTTAATCATCTCTGTGGCTCTATTCATGACATTTATATGTCATACACTAGATTTGTGTAGGTATTTGTCAGTCTTTGGACAGAAAAGTAAATCTACACTTGAAAATAAAATACTATGGACACTTTTTAAAAGAAAAAGCAAAACCCCAGATTGCTGGCTTCTCAGTGATAACTGAATTTTGCTTCTTAAAAGCAGAAGCATAGTGCCTTGTTTCTAACAACTCTAATCCAGTCTTCAAGTGATTAATTTTAATTGAGGAACTAAGATCTTGGATAATTGTCACTTAAAATGCAAAACCATTCATAGAATAGCAATGAGGCTGGGATTATGTGGTATTTTTGTAGATCCTTTCTTCCTCTAGTAAACATACCTAGTCCCAGTGTATGCAGGACAGGTTTTAGACATTGCAAAGTGATACAGACTTTGGTACTAGTTTAAAGTGCAAAAATTTGTCTCTGCAGAACAGTGCTTTACAGACTTTAAGGATATGCAGAAAGTTGTCAGGAGTTGAAGAAAATGCTCTGTCTGAAGTGCCAGAGCTGGGAACAGCACGGCCCTTGCTTACCCAGTGGTCTGGTTTTGTAAATAAACTTTCACAGGGCAGAGACTGCCATTTGGATGCGATGACCAATTCCGTGGTTTTGCTTTTAACGTTAACTGTGTTTGAAGAAGGTTGACTGAAATACCTCTTTGCTGGAGAAAGTCTTCAAAATTAGGCCAAGGTCTTTCTCGCTTTCTGGACCCCATGTGATGTCTAGAAGCCCTGGAGTTGTAACGAAGCAGTAGAAGCCCTGAATACACCTGAGAAAGACCTCTCCTGTGGGAGTCATGAACAAGAGTTGTAAGGCTGCTTTCTAGGAGTTAAAAATGTCCTATGGTTAGCACAAATGAACTAGATGTTGGGAATCAAAATGCTGATTACTTTAGTGCACAGAAGGAGCACTTCTAAAGGATCTGCAGTCACCTCACATCCACAGTGAGTCAGTTCAGTGTAAGATGTCCTTGAAGTCCTCCTAAGGCTGCGCTCTTATGCAAGTGATAACTTTAAGCTTGACACCATCTATTTTGACTAAATCATGCTTTGTGGTACTGCTGACCTGATCAGGGTCTCAGGTCTTCACCACTTCATTTGTGAGCTACAGAAATGCAGTGTGTTTTTTATCCTAAAGGCACTGCTCTTAAGAAGATCTAAACTGTACAAAATAGTACTGCATACCTATTACACCAGTCACAAAAATTACATCAAAGCTGCTGTGTGCTATGTAGAGAGCGGAGTCTGGATGCTTTGATCTTTACTGTTAATAGTGGTCTGAGTACATAATGTTCCAGGAAGAGCATTACACTCCATAATGCTCAAAAACTCTTCTTTTTGGGTCAGCAAACTTCCTGATGCCTGTCACCAGCATGGAAATTTGTAAGAAAGGTAAATAACTGTACTGAATTATGGCAGGCATGGTAGGATGAAATTCCTCAGCAGAGCATTCATCAACCTCATCACTTTGCTTCCCATGTTGGAGTTCTGCTCTGATCCTGCTGCCTTTGAGTTAAAAAAAAAAAGGTATTTTTTTTGTTTGAAGTATGCATGCTTTGTTCTTGGTGAAAGACAGTAGTTGACAGTGTCTTGCATCACTTTTAGGAGGCTTTTTGCTGCTTGAAGTGGTGAGGGCATGTATGGAATTTGTATCATGAGAACCTGATGCATCTTAACCCTTCAGGATTGTCTAAATTAGTAGTGTCTGTCATCTTTTTCCCATGTAACATATTCTTCAGTGATGAAGAATTAGTTGAAAAAGCTTTTGTTTTTCAGTTCATCCAAGGGTGTTGTCACAACTGTAGGACCTCTTCGCTGCATGAGAATGGCTTATTTTGGAACACTGATTTAAAGTCAAATGGGAAGACCTCCAAGAGGACTTTTACTCTTAACTAGTACTATTTAACTAGCTTCCTAGTACCTCAATATTCACTCATACTTAAGTAATGATGGTTGGAGCTACTGTTTTGTTTCAAGCACTGATGTTTTCTCTCATTTGGAGAGAAAATGGCCTGGGCTGTATAATAAAACTATTATTGTCTTTCTCCTCTGGCTATTTTCATAAAATTAGAATTAATGCTCTATTTCTCGACCACAATAATCATAAGTGCTGAAAAATATCTAAACTTAACAGCAAGCATAAGAAGAACCTAACTGAGACTAAAACAAAAGACCTCAGCCAATGGTGGAAAATTTTGGAGTCAGAACCAGGAATATTTATTTCTGGAGGGAGCAGAGTCCTACAGAACCATGCAGGAAAGAGGGCAAAGAGGACAGGAGATAATATATATATATGTGTGTGTGTGTGTGTATATTAAATTTTATTTATTTGTTTCCCCTTGGCAGTGGATATGCAACCATAACCCTCCTTAGTTTGTGCTTTGATTGTAAGAGAAGCTGTTATTTGAGTAAATGGTGATAGAGTCTTCTGGCCACACCTTCTGATTTTCGTAGTTACATGCTGATTTCCTACTGATGTGAATTAAGACCAACCAACCAAAAAAGTTGGACTACAAACTGGGAAGAGTAGAGGCAGGGGAAGGGGAAGGAATTGATGGGATGCTGAAGTAGAGTGCATATAACAATTCATGGTAGTCAGCTTGTTTGGGGGAGAAGAGAGGTGTCTTTTCTGTTAAACAGAAGTGAAGCACTGATTTCCTTTGGAAATTCTGTTGCAGATCTTCTAGGAGCCGAAATTAAAGGAAATAGAAATTTCCTTTTTCTTTTTAAAAGCAGCACACAAACATTACTCTTTATTTAAAATACACTTGAAGCTTGGTTTCCAAAACTGACAAATTGGTGTATAGTTTATTGATACTAAAAATAGGAGTTAAATTTCATTAAGGCCAATCAGGAATGTAGGTTTGGAATAGTTACTGAGAGTCCTGTGTGTGTAGTGAACATGCTGTCCCAGGAGAGTGGAGCAGAAGAGGTGTATATCTCAGCTGTTCTGGGGGACGGTGCTTAGGTCTGCAGTATCTTTGTGTCTGTCTTGTACCTGTTGCAGCAGAATTTCTGACATCAGTGATTTCAGTGCAGTGGAGCTGCAGTGGAAAGCATCGCAACAAGGGGCTTTTGCAGAACTACCTGTCCTTGTGCTTTTTTTGGTAACCTGTCTGCTAAGTTAGCCCAACAGTTTATGGGATTCTAAAACTTGGTTGCTACCAGAACATTTCATGTGAACAGACTCAGCCAACATCTTGAGGTACTGCTCTCAGTTGTGGCCCAGAGTTGGGGAAAGGTCATACTTTTGCTCTGTGTGGCTTCTCTTAATACTCCTTCAGCCTGAGTCTTCTATGTGTTCATGATTCCTCCAAAATAATAGTTGTTGCTCCCATGCAGAGACTATCATGTGAGTAATTTGGCCAACGCAGGAAAGTTGCACCTGACAGAGCTACTTGTACTCTACCATAAGTGATGTATCTCCTAAGAAATGTTTGCAATAGACTGGAAGCCAGCATGTATTTATCTTCTTGCTAATAGCTGTCTTTCTAGAGTAATTACCATAGATGCATAGTCTCATTTTTAACAGTGAGCAAGAAGGGCTTTGCAATGATCTGTGCTTTTGGTGGTGGTTGATATTTTCTGTAGTGAATCTGGGTGACGAGAGGGAGAAATTTCTTACTAAATTTCAAGCAGCACTGTGCTGGGCGGAGCAGCAAAGGTAGGCAGAGGGATTTAAGTTTAAAATAACGTATGCAAATTAGAGACCTAGTCAGGAAGGAGGGTGAATGGAGAGTTGAAGGTAGATGAAAGAACCCCAGACAAAAGTAAAAGTAAAAGAAAAATAAAATGTGTATATTTCCTCCCCCTCTACTCTGCCCTGGTGAGGCAGCATCTGGAATATTATGCCCAGTTCTGGGCCCCACAGTTCAAGAAGGACAGGGAACTGCTTGAGAGAGTCCAGCGCAGAGCCACCAAGATGATTAAGGGAGTGGAGCATCTCCCTGATGAGGAAAGGCTGAGGGAGCTGGGGCTCTTTAGCTTGGAAAAGAGGAGACTGAGGGGAGACCTAATTAATGTTTACAACTCTGTTAAGGGCAAATGTCAGGAGGATGGAGCCAGGCTTTTCTCAGTGATGCGCAATGGTAGGACAAGGAGCAATGGGTGTGAGCTGGAACACAGGAGGTTCCGCTTAAACTTGAGAAGAACTTTACTGTGAGGGTGACAGAGCACTGGAACAGGCTGCCCAGGGAGGTTGTGGAGTCTCCTTCTCTGGAGACATTCAAGACCCGCCTGGATGCCTTCCTGTGTGATTTCGTTTAGGTTCCTGCTTTGGCAGGGGGTTGGACTAAATGATCTTTTGAGGTCCCTTCCAATCCCCAACATTCTGTGATTCTGTGATAAAGAATGGGGAAGAAATTTGGTGTTAGGATTCTATTTGGGAATGGCAGTTTACTGTAAATTGCATGCTAAGCTTGAGTCACAAAGTTGAGGAAGTAAAGAACTATGAAGTCTACTACTCCAGCAAGACACAGGAAGTAGTCTTTCTGCTCTGCTTGGCACTGTGTCCACTTCTGGATGGTGCAGTGCAGAGAAAATAGGTTTACTAGGCAGGGTTCAAATGAGCAACAAGTGATCAAAGATCTACAAAATCTACACTGCAAGGGAAGGGTCAGTGTCCTGACACTGCTTAGCTTAAAGGAAAGGTGTGAGAAGAGAGATGGGAAGATAATTTTCAATATTTTAGAAATTATTGAAAACAAACAAACAAAAACCCCCATGTAATCTATTGTTTGTGGCTGTAGTGAATAACAGGATATAAGGGACTGAAATTGAAAGGGCAAGCAAGGTTAGGTAGTGGAAAAAGTTGATGTAATGGCAAGTATAGTTACCTACTGGAGCAGATCTTTGGGAGGAGTTAAGAATTTCCATGTAGGTGTTTTCAAGAGCAGGTTAAACCAGCAATGAGAAGTAAAATACACCAATACCACGTTTGGTACCAGTAGAGATTTGGGCTGGCACAAAAACAGTGAGTTACACTGTTTTTTAAAGTCAATATGACACTCCCAAAATAAGTCTTAGATAGGGAAGACCTACAGCTGGCAGGAATGATCTAACTTTGAACTAGCTATCTTGCTGAAATTGGTTTTGAGCAGGGATTTGGACTAGATGAGTGCTAGAAGTCCCCTCTAACCTAAATTATACTGGGTGTTCTTGACCTTTGCCAAGTTTATCTCCTTTTACCAAGAGCGACATGCCAGTGCATTTCATTGCTAAGTAATATTGATGTGTGCATGAGATATGTGAGTTGTCCTTTATTATCAGGAGATTTGATCCATTAAAATACATCAAATGTTTGCTTGTATTTTAGCAGATTTACTTAACCTTTTATTGTTAATATCCATAAAAATATTGTGTTAGAAAAATCTCAAAAAGTGACTTGTTTTTATTTTCAAGTGTGACTTCCCTCCCCCCCCATGATTTAGAGTGGTATCTTATTCACTAACCTTGTTCCTGCTCTGTAATCATGACTTGATTTGCTTCCCAGATGACAAAAAAAACACCCCCTTTTTTCTATTATTGATACAATCTTTAGGATTAGAATCCTGTAAGTTGTTTCTTTTGATGATGAGACACTGAGAAGTCTATAGTTTAGTTTTGTTTATAATGCACTATGTTTTGTTTTCCTGAACATGGCAGAAAGTGAATAGAAAGTGTTTTCCTTGCTCACAGTGCAAGGCTTTATTCCAGCTAGTCTCTGCCTAAAAAGCAAGTACTCTAGACAGTCTTTTAGAGCTGTGCTTCCAGCTGCTTTTCTGGTTGCCTCCTGGGCTTTCACACAGCTTTCTGTCTATTCCTGTGGATACTTCCCACAGATGTGCCACCCATCTATCTAACAGGAAACAACTGAAACTCTGTTTTTGCTTGCAGCAGTATATAATTTTACTGTCTTATGCTGTAAAATAATTTAAAATTTGCTGTGCTTGTCAAGCATAAGCACTGCTATTGTAGCCTGCAGATACATCATGATCTTGTATACCAATGCCATGAACATGTAAGTTTCCTCAGACAGTTCAGAAATGGACTGAACTAAATCTTTTTTCCATTATAAATTACTTGTAAAGTAGTTGTGGAAGTTGCACAGCCCCTAGGGACAAACTGTAGAGGTACTGTTGGAGGGAGATTTAAATAAAACAAATGTGATGGGATTGTGTTTGATTTACAAGGTTATTGTTAATTTGCAGTGATGTGGGAGCATGCTGAATCTCTGATCCCGAGTTGTTTGCAAGGAGGCCAAGGTAGAAAGAATATGTCCTCAGAAAAAGAGCTTCTTAATGCAGTTGTCAAGGCACAAAAAAAACAAGGAGCACCAGCAACCTCAACCCACTAGCACGTGTGGAAAAAATAACCAAACTTCTGCAGTGCTTGAATTTTGTGCCCAAGCTAATAAGAATTTATAACAGTTTCAGCATTATTGATTGTGAGGTAGTGAAGTTCTTCTGAACAGTTATCTCTTCACAGATGAATTTTCTTCTGATATATTAAAATGTTAAACATTTGACTGTGGGTCTACCATTACTAATCTGATTTTAATTTAGGAAGCTAACTTTTCCTGCTGTAGCGGCTTGTATGTATATGTTCCATTGGTTTCTGAGGGAAAGGAGTGGTTTAAAGTAAGAGTGTCTTGATTTACATGTGCAGAAACTCAGAGTTATTACCAGTTCTGTGGTAGAAACAAATAATGTTAAAGTTTTCAGAAGCTTTCAGGTTGTCAGAACTGAATGGTTGCTTTCTCTTTTTGGGTCACAGTTCTGCTTTCCTCTGTGCTTTGTTTCCTTGTGACATTGGTCTGTAGCTGAGTTAATCCATCTGAGAATATACAGCATCTTAACTCTCAAAATCTGAGCCCTGAATATTCAGCAGTGTATGAGCATATAGTATGATAATTCTTGGAGGCAGTTTGGGACCAATACATCTGAGTTTTTCTGGACATGACTTGTTTATCTTCGTGGAAATCTTGCCTGGGCAGAAATCCTGCAGATGCAGAGCCTGTTAGCTCCGGATGGGTGGATGCTGCTGCACAGGCATCCTGTTGCTGACCAGGTTACTGCATGGCCAGAAATCCCAGTTGTGTACACGGTAAGTGACACCTCTGGGAAGTTTTACGTAAGTGCGTATTCGTGATGCGTAGTTGCCGAGCAGTTGCACAATAGTCCGTCGCTGCCCGGGTGGTTGGCACGTGTGCTGCAAGTCACATCCTGGAGGATGTAGAGAGTTGCACGTGCAACTTGTTTGTTTGCATGGAAGTGTCAGGGTTAAACATTTTCGCTTCCACAAATGTATCTGTTGCTCAGGGAGGCTCTAGATATAAATAGGGGAGACCTTTCTGAAACTCCTGTGTGTAGGCATGCGGTGGTAGAGTAACTGTTTTCTGATGTAAATGGGACACACATGTTCATAGCTGGAGGTGACCTTTTTAAGTCAGGGCTCGTTTTCCCTTGTTTCCCACCTCTGCGCTACTCTACAGAGAGGCATTTGTGTACAATAAATGTGCAATTTTATAGTATACAGAGACACTGAAAAATAAACTAATGCTTGGCTCTGTGTTTGTTATTTGTTGCTTCAAACCTAACTGTATTTAACTCAGTTTGGTAAAGTTTTTAACTTGGAACAAGCTGTAACTGAATGGAAGACTTATCTTTTTCTGTTGTGTTTTGGGGATCCAGAGATGAGTTGCATTGGGTTCTGTGGTATTTTAGCTTTGTGTAGATGGAAGGGATCAAAGATTTGAATTGGGTGAAGTTGAGAGTTTGTCCTCATGCAGGAAAAAAATTGATGCTAGGACATTCACAGTATGTTTGTATATTCAGTACCAATGGCTTTATGTTGTTCTCTGGCGCAGACCTTATGATAAGCTAATGACTCAGATAATGAAAGTAGGATGGATGGCTGTGGTTAACTTTCTTCAAAAATTGAAATGTCACTACAGCTTTTGCTGTAAGACATGCTGCTGTATCTCCTTTCCCTCTGTCACTCCTTAATATTTTTTCAGTCTGTCCTCCTTGCTTGGTTCAAATTTGGTGTTGTCACTAACACTGTATTCCTGCAAATTTTGAGGAAACAGGCTATTTGGACCAGTACAGATCCTCCACTTGCCCCATGGAGGGAAGGGTTGGAGCTCAGCAGCAGTGCTGGGCTTTGCTAGCCGAACGTTCCCGCTGACCATGCGATGGATGCAGAGCTCTGTGTGCTGCAGCACTGCTGTCATTTGCTAGTGGTTAAAGGCAGATGCTGTTAATGTATGGAAGAAGCATGTGTATGGGAAGACATACACAGGGAACAACATGAGGAGTTGTGTGCCAAGGGCCAAACACTGGTTCTGCTGGCTGGGGTTTTAGTGGCAGAGGAACAGAAGAGTCCTGAGGTGCGTACTCTTTGGGAAGAGCTGAGGGCACTGAGATAGAAATCCCTGTAGGGGAGAAGAGGTGGAAACAGCTGTGGGAAATAAAATCTGTAAAACTTGTGTGGATGCAGTATCAGTGTTTGGGTTTAGGTGTTCCTTCCCCGCCCCATAATCCTGGTTCTCCCTAGGAGCACAAAAGTACCAGAGTGCCAGATGAGAGAACGGTTTTGTTTGAAACTCAAGCATTTACACATAAATTGTGTGTATTAGCTTTTGATTGTTCATGGTACTGCTGGTTTAATCCTTCAGAATGTAGGACAAACTGCTTGTGATTGTGTTCGCGGTGCATTTTTGTACTTGGTCCTCTTTTGAATTAGTGGAGAGTGGCCTTCTGGGTCTGGCAAGAATCTGTGCTTCAGCTGTTTGGTTTTATCCATATCTGGTCTTGTGGTGCCTCTCACTTACTGTTTGTATGTATTTACTGTTGTCATTAAATGTGCCATAGAAGAAAAGGGCATTCATGGCTACTTTGCTATGTTGTTTATTGGGACATTATAGATACATTTTTTCAAATGGAAATTGAATGTAGGAGGCTGATTGTTAAGCTAAAGGGGGTGTTGCTATTTGTGGTATTTAAGTGAAACTGTAGGGTTGGTGGCTGATGCAGTTCTCAGGAAAAGCTTTATAGCAGATTGATTTATATACTGCAGTAGTGGCATGAAAGTTATGGGACACCTAATAGAAACTGCTATCCTATGCCTGTATTGATTTGCAACTTTCAAAAGTAAAAATGGAATTTTACATAAAATTTTTGCATTGCAAAAAGTTTTTTGAACAAGTCTGTAGCAAAAACCAGTGTCTTTCCTGTAAGGGGAAATCAAAATACACTTTATTTCAATTTGTCTTTATTAATATGTGGTTTATAGCCACATGATGCTTCTTGGATCTCTTCTTTTCTGAGAAATATTTCCTACACTGTGCTAGTTCTTCCACAAATTCTTTGCTTCCTTTTTACAGAAAGGATCAATATGAAAGTTGTAATTCTACTCAGAAATACAAATGGAACCACATTTCCCTGTGGCGTTTTAGCATCAAAAACTAATGTTCAATAATGCTGATGAAGAGTAGTGTAATGGGAAAATAATTAAAAATATGTAACTAACATGGTGATTTAGGAAAGTGTGATAGTTTCCCGGGGCTAGCCCTTGGCCAGCAGCCAACACAGCCGTTCACCCACTTCCCCCCCAACCTCCAGGGGACAAGGGAGAGAATTGGGGGGCAAGGGTAAGGAGGCTTGTAGGGTGAGATAAAAACAGTTTAATAATAGAAATAAAAGAAAACTTTTTAAAACACCTAATATTAAAATAGTAGTGATAATGATAACAGTAACAAACTATACAAATGAGTGATACCCAGTTCCCTCCTGACCGACCCCGGTCTGTTCCCAGATAACGATATCGGAGGAGCGACAATCCCAAACCGAAACCGCAATCCCGGAAGAACGAGAGCCCGAGCGAAAGCCAGGGAGAGCAAAAGAGAAAGAGCCCCTCACTAATATAGTGGACATGATGTGATATGATATGGAATATCTCATTGGCATATCCAAATGCCAATTTAGCTTATTAATTTAAATATTCCTCGCCCCCTTAGATCTTGTGCTTGTAGACTATCAGAACATGAAGTCCTTCCCTTCCAGCAATAAAAATGCAAACACTGGTATGTTATCAGTGTTTCTCTCATAACAAGTCCCAGGCTGAAAGCAAAATGCAGCACTACTCTAGCTACTAAAAAGAAACTCAGCTCTGTTACAGCTGAAAACCAGGACAAGTGGATAATAAACATTTTCAACAAAAATGTTTTTACTGTGAGCTTTTATGGAAACTTATGTTCTCTTTCAAATCCCTTTTCCTGTTTTAACTTACCAAGTCAATAACAAGGAGGATAAAGACCCTACTTTCATGAATTCTGTTATGGCAGAGAACACTTTTAGTACATTGAATTAGAAATACAGTAGCTTATAAAAAGGTGGTATGCAGATAAATATTTTTCATTAAAAAACCACCCCAAACCTTCAGGATTTCAAGACCACTAGATAGCATGAATATTTTGATTTGATATCTTGAAATAGGTATATGTGCTTGTTTGTAGAAAGTAGCTGAAAAGGTTATCTGATTGAGGTCTGAAGAGAAACACGAGATCTCACAGATGACTTACAGACAAATTGACTGTAAGGAGTTGAATTACCTAAAGGGTAATTACATTTGTTTATACTGTGAGCAAATCTGTAAGTCTTTCAGGTGAAGGGATTGTCTCTTGTTCGCTTTTAATAGATGTGAAGTAATTGTGTTTTACCAGGGTTAGATTTTGGTATTATTTTTAATGCTGAAATTATAATGCCACATAGATGCTGACAGTTACATTATAAAGTCACACTCTACTATGATCAGCATAAATGATTGTGGATTCTTTCATATGTCTTGTTAGAAGTGAGCATAATTAGCTATTAGGAAGTTTTAAGAAGATATTCTTGTTTATTGGTAGCAATAAAGTGTGTGTATGTGTGTATATATATAATCATAGTATGGTTTGAGTTGGAAGGGACCTTTAAAGGTCATCTAGTTCAATCCCCCTGCAGTGAGCAGGGACATCTTCAGCTGGATCAGGTTGCTCAGAGCCCTGTCTGACCTCACATTGAATGTTTCCAGGGATGGGGCTTCTATCATCTCTCTGGGAAATCCATTCCAGTGTTTCACCACGCTCATTGTAAAAAAAATTGTTCCTTGTATCTAGTCTAAATCCACCCTCTTTTAGTTTAAACCATTAGCCTTTGTCCTATCACTAAAGGCCCTACTAAAAAGTTTGTCCCCGTCTTTCTTAAAAGCCCCCTTCAAGTATATACACGCATATAAACTAAATGATGGAAACAAGCATAATAAATGGATACAACAGATGTGCTTAATACACAGATTTCTGCAGGAATCTACAATGGACTGTTTTATTTTAGTATGTTAAAAAAATGCAACAGGAATGCTTTCTTTCAGGTAATGTGCTTTAGTCCTTCAGAATGCAGGATAGATGTTGACCTATATTGTATCTTAAAAGTAAGATGCGTTTCAGTGCAATGGTTGTAATGCTTGCCTTAACTGGAGCTTCATGCTTGCTCAAGCAGTTGATTTTCTGCATAAGATTTTAGTCAGAATTGTAGCTTGGCTTTTTAATTGGAAGTTAGTTTGAAAAATTAATCGTGACTTAATGATCTTTGTAAAAGCTGTCACTGGAAATTGTGTTCCTGTTTTTGAGGCAATACTGTGATGTTAGTGTGACTATTTTACATTGTTGTACACTTTGAGTCTTGTGCAAGACAAGTAAGAAATATCAAAGTAGAGGGTTTTGGTGAAGGTTGTTTGAAAGTAATTTTTTCTGACACTGTGAATAGTTAACATCCAAATTACATGAATTCAATGGATTGCATACTCAGCTGAGCTCTTCTTTTATTAATTTCTTAAACTGAACTCTTTGTCTACAACAGAAGTTGCAATAATTTTGCTTGTACAGCTTTGCTTTTTGGGAATACAATCTATGAAGCTTTTATTTATTCCTTAGTGTTTCTATTCAGGGCTAGAGATGTGTTGAACACTGATTGCTTATTGTGGAACTGATTTAGCATATGATTTCAGTGACCTTTTTATATCACTTTTCCCTTAAAGAAGAAATACCAGCAGAGCTGACAGTGCTTCTTAGCCCTGGGAATAAAATAAACTCCAAATATATGGAAATGAAAAAGCTCTGAGGATTATATTCATCCATAGAGTCCTGGGCAGTGTTGTTTACTAGGCATAGAAAGAAGTGTGAATGCTAGTTAACAGTCAGATCAGGACTAATAAATTGCAAATGTGAGGTTTCTTTATTTTTTTCCATCACTGTAGCTTGCTGTTCTTTGTTTTCAAAGAAGACCTTCAGCTCAAGTGCTGCCAATAACTCTACTCAAAGCAATCATGTGTTTAATTATCCTTATTGTATGAAGCCAATGCACAGACAGAACACCATATGCTTCTGTTGACTTGACCTCCTTAGTTGTGGGTGTCTGGTTTTTCTGATATATTATTCTTTTTATTCCTTGTGTGCAAAGGAACATTCAGACCCTCTGTCAACCCTCATCAGTTGAGAGTGGTGTCACAGTAGGTTTTATAACTGTATAGGAAATTTTCCAAATTGTGACCTTTCTGTATTGAACAATTTGTATATAGAGACAAAGGTGAGCAATTACATCTGGAGACATTGAAAACTGTTCCTGGCTGCTCTGTCCAGCTATTAAAGCACCCCTTAAGTAACAATTCTAGTTTGGCTACTTTGGCTTTCTGATCACTTAGGATTGTTTTTCCTCTAGGAAAATGTTTTCTTTTATAGCTTTTTAGGGGGAAAAGTCCCCAGAAAAACCCAAAAAAACCCTACCTGATGTAGTACTTCATGCTTCCACTTTGATCGGTAAGCTGCAGCATTTTTAGTGTATTTATACTAAAGGTAAAAAAATGGGAGGGGGGAGTGGATTCTCAGAGTCTAATCAGTCTTGTACTCCTGTTTTTCTGTTTTGTTGGTATGTGTGGCATCTCTGAGAAAGTAGGGGATTTACTTTTTCAAAATAATGTTTACAAGTAAATTGATTCTGAAATTTACATTTCAAAATAGGAAGGTTTTACCAGTTCATGTTACAAAGGATCATATTCAGATAGCTTTAAAAATTTTAGTGAAAACATCTTCAGCTCCTGCTGCAAAGGAATGTTTAAACAAAAGTACCTGGACTGAGATTGGATCAGGCCCTGAAAGTTTCAAAGCAAACACTTCAGACTTGTGCTAGTGCATTAGAATTGGAGAGAACAAAAAACATTATTTGTTTATGCAGATTCTTGAAATGCAAAACGTGAACAAATTGCAGTGAAAAAATAAGTATTTATAATTCTTGGGTTATTTTTAAAAAATAAAGTTAGGAAGACCTGCAAGAACCTTCACTCAAAAATAAGCTGTTCTTCACAGTGAAAGCGAATTGAATAAGCATTTTTAAAAATACTTCCAGCCCTACTAAGTGTCTTTCTTTGTGGAAAACAAGGGCAATAAACAGTTATTCTACCAGATCGTTCTGGTAGATTGAAATACAGGATCGCTGAAATGACCTGTCGATTTGAGTAACAAGATTAGGGATAAAAGAATTACTTGCCCACTTGTTTTCCTGAATCTTGATACAAGACCTTTTTAGTTTGTTTCATGAAGCAGAAAATGTTTTGTCATGATTAGTAGGATATATTTTTCATATGTAAATCATCTACCTTACTTTATTGTCTTTAATTCCACAGAATAATATATTTATGAAACAATCACTCTCTAATCCCTTAAAAATAAAAGAACTTTATGAATAGGTATAGCTATGAAAAAAGGCCCATGGATCAAGTGTTCAGAGGACTGATAAAATTTGACCTTGAGCACTTTTCTTAAAAGCTTTTATTTATAGCATATCTTTTGTTATCATTTACAGTATACTACTTTGTTGTGTATTTGCACGGTTGATTACTTATCTGCTTCAGATTTTATAACTCATAACTTGCTTATAAAGGTTTTAATTTCACTTAAGAGCGAGGAAGCTAATTAGCTTATAGGGAGTAGTCATCCATGGTAATATATTGTAACATTTCAAGGACACCATATATCAGCTTTTAGGCAGTTTCAAAACAGAAAATCAGAATCTGATTTGTAAACATGTGTCCTGGTGTTGCTAGGATAGAGTTAATTTTCTTCTTAGAATAGCTGTGTTTTGGTTTCAGTATGGCATTTGTTATGAGAAGAATGTTGATAAGTTATTAATGTTTTTAGTAGCTGCTGGAGCCCAAGGTCACGGTGTTTGACTGGTTCACGGGTGCAAAGGACTGAGCAAGAGGAAGCGTAGTAATTAGCAAAATGCAAAATTGGCATTTGGATGTGCCAATGAGATATTCCATATCGTATCCCGTCACGTTCAGTGTATTAACCAGGGCTGACCGGAAGACGGGGGTATTCTCTTGGGGTTCACTCGGGCTCACTCTTCCAGGTTTGCAGTTTTGGTTTTGGGACTGTCTTGGCTCTGGGATCACCGGCCAGGGACAGGCTGGGCATTGGTCAGCGGGTGGTGGGCAACTGCACTGTTTAGTAAGCGGACAGGTACGGTTGGACTCGGTGATCTCAAACGTCTTTTCCAACCAGGTGATTCTATGATTTGCATATTCTGTTATTACTGTTATTATCGTTATTATTTTATTTCAGTTTGTAAATTGTTTTTATCTCGACCCATGAGTTTTCTTACTTTTACCCTTCCCATTCTCTCCCTTACTCCTGGAGGGGAGTGAGAGAGCGTCTGTGTTTGGCTGCAAGCCAAAGGAGTGAAACCAGCACAACATGCTTGAGATTTAATTTTTGGGGGCAAATTTTTTAAGGTCTTCTTTACTCTTCACTATTTGACGTTGTTGGTTATAAATATCATTTGTACCTATCTACAGGTTTTGACACTGGATAATTACCTCAGCTTGTTACAGTGTTTCGCTGTTTTTATAAGCCTAAATGTCATAGGCGGATCCTGGAACATCTTTAATTTAATCTCTTATGTATGTACAGAGCTTTTTGGCCATGCTTGTATGATTTAGGTTGACAATTCCTCTGCTTGCCTCTCCTCAGTCGGACATTTGAGAATGTAGTGCTGGATTGTGCCTTGTGAATATCTTCTGAGCTCTGGTGTCATTTCCAAAGGGCAATGGAAGCAATGATTGCATTTCCTCATTAAAAGCTACTATGTGTTTCATCTCTGTGCATCTCTATGTGGATGCTGAATGATTGTACGGTGCAGCAAGAGCAGGATTTTGTATCACAATATTCAATAATTATATTTACAGTTAAGTTTTGCAAAACCCACATAAAACAGGAAATCTAACCTTTGTCAAAAAAAGCATCAGTTTTAAGATGAAGTTGAAAATTACTTAAGTGCTAGTGTAGTAAGAATTTATTTACTAGAGTAATTCAGTCTTTCTTTTTTTTGTCTGACACTGAAAATAATTTAATCTGACATATTAGCATAGCAGGATTTTAATTTAAAAGGATGTCTGTGTGTGAGGGACAAAGATGACTGCTTGATCAGGTGATACTACAAATGTGATTGTAGCTTGTGAGGTACTTGGGTATTACAGTTCAAGCATGAACTAAAAAAAAATACATGTTGCATACATCTCCCTGGGAGTGAAGTGCAGATCAGTGCAGGTATTGTCATGACTTACTGATACTAATTTACTTGGTACCATGATTTCATGGATCACATAAAGCATCTGAACTGATTTTAGGAGAAGTGCAGAACGTATTTTTTGTACCTTATGTAGCTGAAACAAAGAAACTTTCCTGTAAAAGCTGTGCCAGATTGAAATGGCTGGCGTGCTGACAAATCCCTGGTTCACTGAAGAGTCACCTGCTCTTGCTACACCTACTGACTCTATATAAAACTCAGTCTGGAAGCAATGTGGCCATTAGAGACCTCTGTTTTGCATCAACCTGTAAATCAGTCAACATCCTTGATGCAAGAGTAACAAATTAATACATGAAGCTTGTTACTGTCTCTGACATGTGGCATAATGGTAACTACTGTGTGGTTTTTATAGCGGGAGTAAATGAGTTGTGGAATAATTAATCACAGAAGTGCCTGAATTAGCGCTTACTACAGTGTATTCTGACGGATTCAAACATGTATTTAATTGTCATTTTAATAACTTTTCAACAGAGTATACACAAAACCGAGACATTTGCTGTGGAACTTTTAACATGTAGCACAATTTGCTTCAGCTGAAGCCCCACTCCTTTTCTTTTTTTTTTTTTTTTTTTTTTTTTTTGAGAAAGTGGGAAGTGCAGGCTGTGTTGGTTTTCAGTGAGGGTCTAAGGAGATAGAACCCTGGGACTGGCAGAAGAATACTGAAAGGGTTGTCAGTAGGGTGGGCCATAAACTTAACTGTTACATCATGAATTTAATATTGTTGCCAGTGAGACACTGTTCATTTGAATGATGGTTTAAGTATCCTGGTCTGGGATAGAGGAAAGGTCCTGCTGCATCAGGTATCTGTTTGTACTCGTACTTGTATTACTAGTTGAATATTTGTGTGCAATGCTTTGTTGCCATCCAGAGCATTTTGTCTGTGTGTTAGATGGCAGTCAGTTCTTCCTGTTTGTATTTAGTGAACAAAGGGGATGAGAGATTTCAAGAGTTAGTTGGGTAAGAGCAGGAAATACAAATCAGGCCTACAGTGGGGTAAAGCTAAGCCCTCTGTGCTTGTCTTGCTGGCTTTTGTGAGTGCCAGGTGTGTGGCTGGTTCTTTTTTCTCTGTGTGGCATATCCATCACTTTGGGTATTTAGCTGATAGGCAGTTTGAAGGAAGACACAACTGCCTGCTGTTGATATGGGAAAGTCACAAAGCTTTTTCTGATCTATTGTCTGGTGCATCTGCCTTTGGAGACAACCAGCTGTACCACCATAGAGCTCTCGAGTAAATTATAGCTCACTTTTTTTTTTTCTTTTTTTTTTAAAAAAAGTACAGTCACCTTAGTTCAGTGTATTCTATTTCCCGTTGTGGAAATGGCCTGCAATTTAACATATTTGTGAACCTGCTTGATTGATAAGATTAAAAAGTTTGCAAAGCTTTCATATTGCTTTTTGTGTTGTAGATGGTGCTTCTTTTAGCAGACAATAAAAGGCTTTCCTTGAGGGAAAATGGCAATGTTAACTGAGAATCACTGAAACATTCTTGGGGTTTGTAACGGTCTTCATGCAATTTTGTTTTCCTCTACCCTACCCCTCCCCCCGAAAAAAAAGGGGGTGAGGGGTTGTATTACACGGCAACCACAGATCTCTTTTTCTTGTAGACTGGCAGGATTTTTACTGGAGTCACAGATGATTATAGTATGGGTGCTCTAGGCTATGTGGAGTCAGAAACTGCAGAGATTGCCAGGAGTGCAAACTGCCCTATTTGGATACTTTCTGGCCATTTTTCTTTATCCACTATTTAGCCCATTTCTTGGGAGAGGCACCTCCAGAGGGTCACAAAACATCTCTGATTCTGTAGTGCCTGTACCTCCTTTCTCTGGTGCAATGTTAACGAAGCTGGATGTGTATGCAAATAATCTAAATACACGCTCCTCCCTGTTCCTCTTCCGCTGCTGCCTAAGATATATGAGAATTCAGCAAATTTTATTTGCATATCACTCTATGTACAGTTGTGTTCAAGACTATCATGTACTTACATACTCTCAACAATATTAAATTGCACGTGCAACCTCGTTGGATCTAAGTAGTTCTTCAGAATTCTAAGTGATGAATCGAGTATTTTCTGGTGATTGTTGCTTTAATAATCACAAAATCACACAGAATGGTCTGGGCTGGAAGGGACCTCAGGAGATCATCTAGTCCAACCCCCCTGCCAAAGCAGGTTCATCTAGAGCAGGTTGCACAGGACTGCGTCCAGGCAGGTTTTGAGCATCTCCAGAGATGGAGACTCCACAGCCTCTCTGGGCAGCCTGTTCCAGTGCTCTGACACCCTCACAGTAAAGAAGTTTTTCCTCATTTGCAGATGGAACCTCCTGTGTTCTAGTTAGTGGCCATTGCCCCTTGTCCTGTCACTGAGCACCACTGAAAAGAATCTGGCCTCATCTTCTTGACACCTGCCCTTTAGGTATTTATAAGCACTGATAAGATCCCCTCTCGGTCTTCTCTTCTCCAGGTAGACAGACCCAGAATACCGGTATCTTGACTGGGAATCCTGTTCAACTTTACTTTCTGTGTTTTAAGATTAACAGCAACACACATACATGTGGATTTTAAAAGTGCCTTGTGATTGAAGGTTTGGTGCCTAGGTTCTTTCTTTGATACTGACCCATCTCTATTTCCTTTGTGAGTGGTTTATGTTGAAACTTAAAATAGTCAGAGGCAATAGAATTTTTCTGATTCTATAAAAGTCTGTACTCCACTCAGAGTGCACCCAAAGTCGTTTCCTCACATAGTTTTCATATTAAAAAAGTGATGTGAACAAAAAACTTAAGAGCTGTTGATGATTTTTAACAGCACTGAAGCTGAATATCCATAGAATTTCTCTGGCTGTGTTTCCAGGGTGTTTTTGCCATTTTTTTCTTCCATTGTTTCATTTGGAATTATGATACAGGGCATGTTCTGCCTGTGCAGGTAATTCACCTATAATTCAGACCTTTTTTTTTGCTATTTTAGTTGAGCTGAGATATCTGCAAAATGCTTTTGTAAATTCAAACTATAGCATATTTTCTTATTCCTTTATCCCAAGGGAAGGCTCTTTGCTCTTAAAAATCTTGGGTTGAAGTACATAAATAGATTAGACTAGTAGGACAAAACCCAAAACTAAGAAAGTAGATGTGTGCTAAGATGTTCAGAAGCTCCATGTTGAGTTTAGGAAGTTGGCACCTGTTTCAAAACTTGGCTTATGAGCTCTCTAAATTTGGAGCAAAAGTCAAATGCTGAAATCAAGACCCTGGCTAAGAGGAGAATGGACTGAATTTGTAACTTAGGCTAATGGGGTCTTTTTGGAATGACTTTTTTTTTTTTTTTTTTTTTTTTTAAACGGTTAGTAGGAGAACCATAAATAACCTAGAGAGGGAAGAGTAGGCTGAGAGCTGAGATTCCATCTCTGGTCAAAACCTTCACAGTTGGATTTGAATTTTTAATTTTAAAAATACTGCATTGACTTTAAAGTGAGCTTGTCTAAATTCTGGGTCCTGCATATTTAAAAGAACATCTTGCAGCAAGGGAGAGAAAGTTGAGAAAACAAACTACCAAGTGAGTTGACATAGAGTTAACTTTCCAAGAAGTGTGCAGCATCAAGCCAGCTAAAATATTTAGGTTTTAGCTTCTGGAGTTTTGTTAAAACTACTAGAACTTAAAAGAAAATGATGAAGAATTAATGCTTTCAGTTCTGAAGTTATTTCTTAACAAGACATTTTCATTTGAAGTATGTGGGTTAGTTGTTTTTATTTGATCTTTTTGGCTTCTAGAGCAAAGTATGGAAAAACATTACCTTCTCATTTCAATGTAAAATAGTATATTATTCTTAAATAAAAATGACTGTATGCTGAAACTATTAGAGACCAAATGTGTTTGATATTGGCTACAGCTGCTGTTAAAGAGGGATGTTTTATTTGTCAGAGAACAGATACATTTGGGGTTCTTCCATCAGCTGTATAATGCCAATAACTTCCTGTCTGAATTCCTTCCTCTGTTTTCTTAAATTAGTTTTCAGCATAAAAAGGAAAGTAATTTATAATATTGGAGAAGCAGAAATGTTTTTTCATGATAGTGACCACTGATCTTTGTGACTGTTTCCTTTATGGTTTCTGGCTCAGTATTTTTTTTTTTACTGTAACAGCAGTGGAAAAAAAGTGGGTTGATACTTTTTGACAAGAAAACAATTAGATTTCTTAATGTTTTGGAGAAACCTTTGAACAGTAAAACACTAAATGATCAAATGTGTTTTGAAAATATTGACTACACTATTGACTTTTTTGTATATACAATGCTTACAAGTCAGCTTGTCATAGAATAGAATAGAATATCTTAGTTGGAAGGAACCTACAACGATCGTCTAGTCCAACTGCCTGACCACTTCAGTGCTGACCAAAAGTTAAAGTGTGTTATTAGGGGCATTGTCCAAATGCCTCCTAAACACTGACAGGCTTGGGGCATCAACCACCTCTCTAGGAAGCCTGTTCCAGTGTTTGACAACACTCTTGGTAAAGAAATGCTTCCTAATGCACCGTCTAGACCTCCCCTGGCACAGCTTTGAGCCATTCCCACATGTTCTGTCACAGGGTACCAGGGAGAAGAGCTCAGCACTTCCCTCTCC
>NW_010340601.1:0-16519 GCF_000700745.2 Antrostomus carolinensis | reverse complement strand
TCATGTGGGACGGTGTCAAACGCCTTGCAATAAATTTACACGTGCCAGCACTAATTACTTCATTCCCAGTGTTGTGAAGAGATCTGCACAGCTGATTAAATAGGGGAAAAAAAGGAAAAATAACTGTAAATATGTGATACTGTGCTTTGAGTTATGTGCCTTTTGAGAGAAATTAATATATGCTTCATCCTTTTCCACTTTCTCTAATTTATGTATCATATGATTCAAGTTACTACAAACTAAAACAAAGATGGATATAAAGTAGCTTAAGAATAAGAAATGCAATTTTATTTGACAAGGGTACATGATATGAAGCAAGTTCCAGTTAATTAGCTAGTACATAAAAAGCGCGGATGTTTCTGGAGTTTGGTATACTAAAATTTAAATGTTTTGATGGTGGTTTTTGCATACAAAGACCTGCATTCAAACCATTTCAGAATCACATATAAGAGGTGGCAATCTTTTTGAAAGTGTTTGTAGATAGCTTATATGTTTGGAGTCATCTCAGTTTTATTTTCACAGCCTGAAGTATTTTTTGACCTCCATTATAGGTAATTTAAAAACAGCGGCATATAACATTTTCTATGTCACTTGCTTGACTTTCATTTTCAAGTCTAATTGAGGTTTACTTGCAATGAATTTGAGCTCTCAAATCACTTAAAGCCATTATTGTAGCAGAAAGTCTCTGCCTTTAGGGTGTACTTGTATTTCTACATTAGCAGAATTGTGTTTTGTACCTGTACAGTGAAATTCCCCATATCAAACTCAAACGAGAAATGGAAATTAAATCCTCTTTTTTGCTCTCTCTTTTTACATGGGAGAATTTTGCTGGCATAGCTGTATTGATTTGTTATCATATACCTGACCAATGTAGTATAGATATGGCAGTAGAATTAGGTAAATACGGAATTAAGCATTTGGGAAAACTATATAACTTTGGAAGAAATCAGAGTTATAGTGTGCAATTAACAGCTTAATAGACCTTTACTTCTTCTTGCAGCTCATTTTAAATGAGACATATTTCTTGGCAATGTTTAATAAAAAGTTTTATTACATACAGTGTGTAAAATGAAGAGTTTAAAATTAAGCATATTCAGAAGTAATTTCTATCAAGCACACATGGGTTGCTAGAGAAAGAGAGCATGTGTGAACTTGATAACTTACAATATAATTACTGAGGTGCAGAGCATATTGTAAGTCATTTAAAATTTGTGAATGGCAGCTCTGTGGGAAGGTTCAATCACAGCAAAACATAAATGTTGCTAAACTTGTTCTTGCAACCACAGTGAAAGAAATTACCCTGGTGATTTATTCTTCCTAGCATGCAGATCAGTGCCACTTTCTAGAAGGAAAAAAAAACCCCAACAAAATACTATTTGGTGAACAGAGGCTAGCAGAATTATCTTTCATTCATTCTGATGTGGCAGAGCATTTGAAGACAGCTTTTAAGGGGGCTGTGAGATGAGTTGTGACACAAATCATGTTCTACTAGGTTTGCTTGTGTGGTGCTACTCTCTCCCATAGCTCCTTCCATGTCTCTTCCAGAGATTCAGCCTTGGTACCAGAGACAGCAGGCTAGGGTAATTTTAAGTCCAGATGCTGAATGTGGTACTGAAGCAGTGGAGACACGCGTTGAAGACAGCTTTTAAGGGGGCTGTGAGATGAGTTGTGACACAAATCATGTTCTACTAGGTTTGCTTGTGTGGTGCTACTCTCTCCCATAGCTCCTTCCATGTCTCTTCCAGAGATTCAGCCTTGGTACCAGAGACAGCAGGCTAGGGTAATTTTAAGTCCAGATGCTGAATGTGGTACTGAAGCAGTGGAGACACACGCTTAGTGTCAGCTGTGGCAAAGATGGCAGGCAGCAGGGCAGGCAAATGGAAATGGTCAAAACCACTGCTGCCAGGCTCACAACAGCTCATAATACTGTAGAATGCAGCATGCCTAAGGTCCCTGCTAGGCTGTGTCTGAAAGTGGGTGTATAAGATGGCCAGTACTCCCCTGGAACATGTCCTTCTTTCAGTGCTCTGAGTGGATGCTCAAATTGCTTGAGACTTGCACTGACTTGTTGATCTGGGGCTGGAAAGTCCAGGATCCCAGGTGTTGCTTGGTATAGAAGAGCTTTCAAAAGGTTTTGCATCTGGGCACATAGTTCTCACCTGTCCTGTATATCATTCCCACTGTTAATGGTGTTGGGGGAGTTGTGGTAGATGGTTTTTGGCTGTATGTAACTTTTATGCTTTTGAGTCCAGCACAACCAAGTGTGTTGCCCAGGAAAAGGTACTGATACAATGTAAAGAAGAAAATGAGAATCTTAAATTCTTCCTAGCAAATTATGAGAAGATTATGACTGTGTTATGCAACATTCTAGGGTCTGTTAGACCTATTAGAAAGCGAATACATATTTCTCTAGTGCACTAGTAGTCACACTGCCACTGAACTTTCTGAACCTACAGTGTTTATAGTTTGATAAGTGTAATTTGTTATATGTTAATAGTCTCATATTTGCTTATTTATGTAGGTAATTTTAAATGGAGACTCTCACCATTGTACTAGGTGCTTTGCAGAAAAATTAAAACCATAAATTACATAAGATACCTGCAGTGGTTACAGTAAACTAGAGCTGCTGATAAAAATGACCACTAAAGCACATTGCTGAGTTATCTGAAGTAAAACTAAAGGCAGAGAAAAGGATGCAAGTCAGGAGAGACGAACTACTAGTCAGATGCAAAATTAGTGGGTCTGTGTACTGTGCTCTAGATCCCAGCAGCAGTTTGTACCAGGATGAAATGATTAATGAACTGGAAACAGGGTTCTAGTAAATTAAATCATATATATTCTACATTTCTTGAACATATACTTCTTCCCTTTTCCTTTGCCACTCTGCTCTAGATATTTGCTCAAAGGTTTTTCTGCTGATTTAATAACAACACAAAGAGATTATTATGTTTTCCTTTTGCTGCTGTGGGCAGGTGATATGGCTACAGGAGAGAGCTTTGAAAGGCAGAACAGCATTGAATACAGAACCCTATTTTTGTACTCTGTTATACCTGTGTAGTCACTGTGATGTGGCTAGAAGATTGGTTGGTTCTAAACTTGTGTTTAGAAGAAATTCTGGTTGAGAAGTTTCTCAGCCATTTTCACAGCTGAGCTCCAGATTTTTACTTCTGAGCTCCAGATTTTAGGACTTTTTGTCATTTTTTTCTTCCTTTAGTATCTATTACACGGAATAAGACTGATCTCATTATTTTCCAGGGAAGAGCTGTACTTTAAGGAGAAAAGACATACTGACATTCATCACTGTCTTTTGTGATCTTAATTTTTTTCCTGCTTGTTTTCTATCTAAAGTGTTATTTTCTCACTTCATAAGCTGCATTGGTTTTACCTGAATGTTCTAAATCTTCAGCCCTTCTTCAGTGATTTCACTGTCAGCTGCATCACTTCAAGACATAGTTCCCATTTAAAAACAACTATATGAGCTCGTTGATGTCCTTATATTGCTTATGTAAAATAGATCTTCAAATCAGTCCTACTGCCTCAGAAAAGCTGCTAGAAAAGCAACAGCCCCCAACTTCTAGCCAGTTGCCTGCCTTGAAAAGATTTGAAAGGGATGCTGTGGGCATCAGAATTGTATAATGTCAGCAAACTTTTAAAAAATACTCTGCATTGAATAAACTGATAGCCAAATAATAACAAAACAAACCCAGCCCCCAGAACAGAATATAAGATTCCTGCATCCCTGCCTCTGTGGGACTCTGGGCCTGTGACTGGGCCTGTATCTTATGTCCACGCAAAGACTTGGCGCTGTCTTGTCAACAAGAGGAAGACTCCTTGCACTGACTGTGAAATTAAAACTGTGACATTATGGGTGTTATAGCACACAGCTGTGACTTCTGCTCCCAAGAGGAAACCTGATATGGTAGCTGGAAATGTCGAGTCTCACAGTATTTCCCTTTTAATTTTTGAAAGCTTCTGGATTGACAGTACTAGTGAAGAGTACAGCAGGCTTGTTAGTAGGCTCAAATGGGCATTTTGCTTGCCTGCCTGGTGCCCGTGTGTGGCTTGGCTCCTGACAGATGGCATGCTTCATAGCAGCAGCCTACCCACTTTTTTCCCCACCGGAGGTACTTATTTGGGTCTATTTCAACTGCAGCTGATAAACCCAGCATCTGTTTTGCCTTGTACCAGAGGTCTCTGAGACCTCTTCCTGTCAGTAATACTGATTTGTAATTTGACATCATCCTCAGGAGGAGCTTGGGGTAGAGATGCTACCAGAGGTTGTGTCATGGCATAAAGTTGCTCCTCATCATCCCCAAGAGGTTAAAATTATCACTGGGATTTTTCTTTCTGATCCTCTGTGAGTTTTTACTTTGGCAATTTGCCTGTAACAACAGGACAGAGAAGTTGCACTAACAACAGAGAGTTGAGTTTGGATAATCAGAGGGAAAAGAATGCATGAAGTAGAAAAATATAAAGTAGATCTTATGTATGCATGTCTAATGGAGGTCTCAGAAATATTTTCCTAAGCAGTCTTTTCTGCCTGATTTGGGCAAAGGGTTTGAAACTTCATTTTTTCCCTGAGGATGACACTAACCATTGGTCAAGAGACTTGGTCCCTAAAATACTGCTTTTATGCAATTGATATTAGTTATATGGGAAACTAGTGCAAAGCGGAGCAAGAAGACAGATGCACATTGTCTCTTTCTCTCTCACCTAAATTGTGTGATACTGGAATTTACAGCCCGTTCCTGCCTAAGTTACTGGAATTGGTTTGCCACGAAGCACAGGAAGATACGCAATGTTGTTCTGGTAAAATATTTTAGCCCTCAAATGTACCTGATATATAAAGGTGTTTTTAATAGTGGATTCATAAGTTGACAATGGTGTCTGGGTTTTTATCCAGTGAGAATCGATCCGAACTTGTTTTCCTTTTGTCACTGATTTTGAATTTAATTATTTATATGTAAGCATCTCAGATTGGTCACACAATCTAAATGCCATGCAACTTTGAGCACATATTATTAGATGGTAGCAGTTGGACTGTTTGTATTATTTGATAATAGCTGCAAGGGACATCACTCAGCAGTTACTGTCACAGGAAAAACAGACTTGACGTAGGAAAATCAGTTTAATTTATTACCAAACAAATCGCAGTAGGATAATAAGAAATAAAAACAAATCTTAAAACACCTTCACCCCACCCCTCCATTCTTCCTGGGCTCAACTTCACTCCCTATTCTCTCTGCCTTCTCCCTGCAAGTGGCACAGAGGGACAAGGAATGGGAGTTGTGGTCAGTTCATCACACGTCTCTGCTTCTCCTTCCTCCTCAAGAGAAGGACTCCTCAGTCTCTTTCCTGCAGTGTAGTGTCCCTCCCATGGGAGACAGTACTCCTTGAACTTCTCCATGTGTGTCCTTCCCACAAGTTCTTCATGAACTGTGCCAGCTTGGGTCCTTTCCACAAGGTGTGGTCCTTCAGGAACAGACTGCTCCAGCATGAGTCCCGACAGGGTCACAAGTCCTACCAGCAAACCTGCTCCAGCCTGGGCTCCTCTCTCCACGGGTCCACAGGTCCCACCAGAAGCCTGCTCCCAGCGTGGGCTTCCTACGGGGTCACAGCCTCCTTCAGGCATCCGCCTGCTCTGGTGTAGGGTCCTCCACAGGCTGCAGGTGGACATCTGCTCCACCATGGACCTCCATGGGCTGCAGGGGGACAGCCTGCCTCACCATGGTCTTCACCACAGGCTGCAGGAGAATCTCTGCTCTAGTGCTTGGAGCACGTCCTCCTCCTTGGTGTCCTACAGAGTTCCTTCTGCATATTCTCACTCCTCTCTCTGGCTGCAGGTGCTCACGTGCAGTAGCTTTTTCCCCTTCTTAAGTAAGTTATCACAGAGGTGCTACCACTGTTGCTGATGGGCACAGCCTTGGCCAGCAACAGGTCTATCTTGTAGCCAGCTGGCATTGGCTCCATCAGACATGGGGGAAGATTCTAGCAGGTTCTCATCAAAGCCAAACCTGTAGCCCGGCCTCACTACCAAAACCTTGCCATGCAAACCCAATACAGGTAAGTAACTGAAATGCTTAAATCAGACTGTATTCATATCACTTAAAAATATAAAATGCTACAGTGAAGACTCATCTTCAGGCCACGTTGTCCAGAGGGAAAAAGAATTGCTAGGCAAGTAAAGCCTGTGTTCCCCATTCTTCTGGGCTTTAGGGTAACCAAACATCCTATTCCAGATTTCACTTCTCCCCCTAAATCTTGAAAGATTTCAAAACTGAAAGAAACATTATGGATCATCTGATTTTTTTTTTTTTTTTATTTTTTTTTTTACTGTGACCATTTTTTATCATCTTTAAAGTGAACCAGAAGATTGTAATTTTTCAGTCATGGAAAGCATTCCCTACTGTCTCTTCAGACAGAATTTGACCTTGCAGAGTGCTATGGCTTGATGGAAATAAACCTTCTGTGAACTTCCCTATTTCTGCTGCACACACAGCTGGAGGCAAACCTACTCATTATTTGTTGATTTTTGTGAGAGCCTTTGTGAGTTCCCAGTGTACAAGTATGTGCTTATCTACCATCACCTACATGAAACGTGGAAGAAATTAGTGTAAAAGCTTTTCCTTTTTTTCTCATCAGACCATTCAAAAATCAAATTCAGTTGATAAAATTAAATGTTGAGGGGATGTGTGGAAATGGAATTAATTTTTGTCAAAAGCTGATGTTGGGGAATTATTTTTTTTTTTTATGTGACAAACTAACGTGCTTGGACATAAACTGCTAAAACCCTGTTAATTAAACTGGTTACATCATTTTGTTAATATTCATGTCCAAGCCAGTCAGTTTAGTTAGCTAATTTTAACTATCTCAAGTTGCAATTGGTATCTAATGTAGGTGCTGACTAGCGTAGGTTTAGGTGCTAAAGTTAGATGAAGTGAACCCAGTCCCAGAATCTAAAAACAACCATTCTCTGGATGAATTTCTGATGCTGTAATTTTATTTATTGCAGAAAATATACATTTTATTAAATACCTGCTCCAGAATGTGGTAACTTTTTAATTACATGGAGCTTCAGTGCAAAAGCAGGATGGTGGGGACAATGATGATAAGAAAGGAATTTTTTTCTTTTTTTTTCAATGACAGACAGAAATGATTGAACAAAGTTTGAAATTGGCAGCTGTTATTACTACTGTAATTCTAAAAGTGGCAGAAATAGTCATATTTACCGTATTGCAGAAACCTGAGTGGAGCAGTGACCTGTGTGAAACAGTCTACATCTGAGAAAATCAGGAAAGTGTCAGAGAGTCTCAGTGCAAAGCCCAAGCACCATTACTGCTGGTTGAGGGTCAAAGACAGCCAATTCATTGCAGCCAATGAAAGCTGTAAGAAGTTGGTAGGTTGAGGGTTGGTGTTTTTTCATGGGGAAGGAGAGGGATAAAACAGTACTGTTCTTTGTCACTGTATTTCTTTTTCTTCCAACAAGGAGAGGGATAAAACAGTACTGTTCTTTGTAGTTCTTTTTCTTCCAAATGTGTGGCAGTAAGTTTCCCATAATAAGTATAAACAACTATGATATGGTCAATATTAACAACTATGGTAAGTGTGGCTGGAGACAATACATAGTGCATACTCTGTCATTCACAAATTACAAGATTGGCACATTATTTAATTTGGAGTCCAACCTTAAAAAAGGAATAGGTTTTTGCTCATAAAAAACAGGCCTGACACGGAAGGTGTAAAACTAGGGTTTTGTTCCACTTCACAAACCTATTTAAAGCTTACTTTTGCAGAGGCTGTAAAATAACAGATTAGTAAGGGACAATATAACTCTCAGTGCAGAGCTGATATTTTAAGTAGCTAGGTAGGAATATATGGCGTTACTATCCATCTGTCTGCTGAATAAGTGAAAATGAGAAGAACTCTTACTTGCAGAAGCCTGTGCATTGTTTTTGTCTCTGTTGTATCTCCTTTAGGGGAGAACCAGTGGTGATAGCAGCGTATCTGTGTGTTTCACAGCCTATTAAAAAAAAAATAAAAAAAATAAAAAGGACGACTTGTACCCCCTCTTCTGTATATGTATAAATTCATTGGCTTTAAGGAGTTTGTTAGTTTCCAGTGATATTGACTGGGCGGATCAGTCTTGTTACTTGTGCCACTGAAATGTATTACATCTTTTTCACAGCTGCTAAGAAGGAAAAAAAATTCCAGTCTAGAATAGCCCTTTTCATGTACTTTTTGTTCTTTTTTTTTCCCTTGTGTAGGAGGGAAGGGTACACAGTTAGTTGGGAACTACCTATGAAAACCTAGGTTTGTGACTAGCAATAGAAGTTAATAATTGACACCCACACTGCAAGTAACAATGGCTTCTTTGTGAGCTAATTTGCACTGTCTCTGTGACCTGGACATTTTGGTTTTGGCAGTGAAGTGAGGTCAGGGTTTTGTCACTGTGACCTCTTGTATCTTGATTTAATTTACTTAGTCCACTGCCTGGATGTACTTTTTTCTCCTTCCACGTTGTTCCCCTTCAAAGGTTTAAGTGAGGCAACTTGCATTGATAATTTCTAAATAATTCAAATCTGATTGCACATATTGTGAAAAATGGTGGATTTTAAATTACATGCATTTGTACACACAGATGGCTTGGATAGACAAAAAGAAAAAGTGGACCTAATAACTTATTGAAGAGGGAAATATGTACAGTACTATTCTCACACTTGTGTAGCTTGTTGGGGGACTCCAAATGTGTCATTTACAATGCCCAGGCTTTGTACAGTTCAAAAGTATTCATTCTCCTGTGAAGCTCAAGTAACTTTATACCAGTTAGCTTGACATCTGTGCTGAGATATACATGAAGGATTCAATCAGTAAAGTATCAGAGGATAGCAACTTTATTAATGCAAATTGACATGATTTCACAGAAAACAGATCTTGTTTGCTGAAGACTATTTTTTGAGTTTAATTGATAGAAAGAGCTCTTGACATAGTAGACTTTTGATAAGCATTTGACTTAGGACTGCACAGTGTTTTCATATCTTTATTTATGATCTAAAGGCTCTGCACCCAGAGATGATGAGCAGATTTTCCTTCTATGGAATAAAGATCTATAATTTGGAACGAGTGACTCAAAAAGGTTTGAGATGCATGAAAATAACTGACATATGCTGCACTTCTGCTGCTAGCATATATAAATAGGGGGGATTTTAATCAAAAGAGATTGTTCAGCCAGTTGAGGAAAACTGGCATGTGCATGTGCCAGAAAGAAACGCTGCAGTAAAAAAGTATAGTCTACATTTTAGTTTGTTTGTTTGTTTTCAATGTAGGCAGTTGAATAGCAGCGAAGAAAGCTGAGTTTACATGATATGGGACGGTATCTGAGATGCAAAGGAACTGTGGCATGGACAAGAATATACTAAAACTTTTATAAACAGTAGTGAAGTTACTCCCATGGGACAAAGACATTTATAAAATTATGTTTTCTAAGATGGGGAGGTACCTTAGAGATGCTGACATATTTTGTACTGATAGTTCCCACTGAAATCAATAAAAATGCATATGGAGCAAGGCAATACTCAGTTTAAACTAGGGCACCCTAACCCACACCAGTACAAATATGTGCCAAATGAAACAGTGGCATGTGCAAAGCTTGTTTATAAGTTTACTGAAAAGGCCAAAGTCTCAGATCACCTACTTAAGCCATGTATGTTTTTCCCCCTTGGCAAAAGAAGCTATATTTTATAATAATTCTTCTTTCTAATTTTTTTCTTTGAATTACAATAGTGTGTATAGAAATAGACCACAATGCTGAAAGGCAATCCTCTGAAATGAATTAGTGATGTTTTTTAATATGACCATGAACAAAGAATCTTCTTCACCAGGAAAGATGATCTGTATCTGTTGCTGAAGGATTAACATATTTTGAAAGTTGGGAAAAGCTTCTGGATTTAATAAGGCTATCTGCAAATGGCTGTTGACAGGAGAAAAAATAAAAATTGATGACCACTGAAAGCCCTGTGACATTCTGTGGCAATTGACAAGTTGTTTTTCTTAATGCCTTGGAGATCATCACAACTTTATCTTCTCCAACACAATGTATCTCCGTGAGACTTGAGGCTTGACCTAACTTGCTTTTTAATAGAGAAGAAGTAAATAAGTAGAAAAATACCATCTTCAAATGACACACTGAAACCATTATTTAAGACTACAAGAATGCCAGAGCTCTTTCCTTCACATGGAAGATGACAGATCACAGTGCATTCTTAGGAAATATTTTCCCTCTTAAGCAGCTATAAGCAGTAAGACTTTATCTTGATTTATTTCTATCAAACTGCTGGAAGTCTCTCTCTGGGTTGTGTAATGGAATGATTCAAGATAGAAGGAAGACCTTTGCTGGGAAAGGGGAATATTAAATTTCAGTCCAATTTGAATTTTAGTGGCTCTGGGCAGAAAGATAAGTCAAACATTGTCATCTGTGCAAATTAAGGTGACCCGTATTCATTAAAATATTTCTGTTTTCTAATCGTATCTATTTACATGAGGTAGGTTTTATAGTTTGAACCTTATGTTGTGTCCAAATTATATGTTGTGAAAATCGCATTGTTTCCTGTTGCATCAGGAGCTATAAGCGGTCAGTGTCTTTTGACACCTGAGGAGGATTCTTGTTATTTTAACCAGGATTTAAAACATCATTCAAATACTGTAAGAACATGCCCACTCAGAATGACACAGTACTTCCATTTTCTCGAAATATTTTTTAGTTCTGCTGTATTTAGGAATAGGGATTTTGAAGCTCCTGTTCAGTCACAACCAGTGTAGTTGTAATTCATTGCCTAAGTAACAAAGAGAAGATAAAATGCCTTTGAAATTTGAAGAGCTAACTTTGACTTGCCTGTGTCAAGAGATTACATTTTATTTGTACTTACAATTTTTATTTACTTACAGCAGTGTAGTGATCTGTTACTACAAGGAACAGATAAATCTCCATCTTCATGGAACACTGAAGTCTAATTGCTGGTGATAGGAGTATTAGATTTGAAATTATCTCAATTTGTTTTACTGAGATGGAAATAAAAGTTGAGTTACAGGTGGTATTTTCTGTTAGAAGCAATTGTTTTCCCATACCTGCAGTGAATGTCAAGACACTTTGCTCACTTTTCATAATAATCTAAGTAGAGATTTAGAGCTTTTATTAATTCAGAAGTTAATGAAAGCTGCCTTTTGTTGGTGCCATGAACTTCAGTCACTTTTGAATCTGGCACTTGGGCAGAAGTCAGTGCAACCATTCTTACTGATTTAGTAGTTAGTTGTTGCCTTGGAACTGTTTGTAGGAGTACAGTCTTTTTCCAAAGAGGAAAAGATTTATACATATATCCTCCTTGACCTCATCTTAACATTTACCATAATTCTCAAGCTGCAAAACACTGGTGGTGTTTTGAGAGTTTTTTACATATTGAACAATCACAGAGAACACATCTGACTTTTTATCCAATTGAAATCAATAAACCTTGTCTGGTTTTCATCATTCACTAGTATTTAACTATCTATAAGCAAGTCAAATTGATTACACAATGTAAGAAAATTACAGCTTTGAAGCAAAATTACTGGGCCTTTAGATTTGACTAGGATAGCTATTAATGCTGGTGGCAAAATATAATTAATACAATTTATTAATATTTTTGATTGGGAAGAACAAGTTTTAATAACTTTGAAGGGCTTTATACAACTGTAGCTCAGAATTAAAATCCATCATAAGAGTGAAAATAATTGTTAGAATTTTTTTAATAGATCTTCTGTCCTAAGTTCTTGATTATCACAGGTGCTTGTTCACATGTATATCTTCCTTATATCTTGGATTTAAAGAAAACAGTCTTACAGCTTGGTCCCTTATTTCAACTTCTGTGATTATTGGTGGAGCAGGTTTTAAGCTTGGGTCAAAAATAGAGCAGAGTATCTGTAAATGTGTGCCTAGGTAAAGGGTTGAATGAGCTCTTCTTGTGAGCAAGAAATGTGGAGTGTACGTACATGCATACCTTGTCAGAAATTCTTCAGCTGACTAGAAAAAATAGTACATCTTGTCCCTAAGAAGACATTTCACTGCTCTTTATTTTGTATTTCTTTAGAATGAAGGTGAAAATTAAGCCTGTGTAGGCTAAAACCTAAACATATTGAAGGAAGAAAGAGAATAAAGGGCATCTAAAATGCCAGTGCAGCAAAATGAAGGATATTCCAGAGGGAAACAGGATCTAAGGAAGGAAGGAGAACTACTGGTCAGGTAACAGATGTTTTCCCTCAAGGACAGTGATGGAACAGACACCAGAGGGGCAAAAAAAAGAAAAAAAATCTAATGAACAGCAAAATTTCTCATTTCTTTTTTTTTTTTTTTCCTTCTACTCCCAATGTCAGAACAATATGTCTAAAGAAGTGTGACAAGAACTGTCACCTTCTTTTATATTGAAACAGGACCTAAGGAAACAGTTAATGCCAAATTTCCATGTAGGAAGAGAGGAAATGCTCCTTTTAATCAGATGAGTAGATATGTCAAGGAAAACTCCAACACAGCCTAGTACTGTGCATTTAGTTGAACCTCCTTCAAAGGGAGCATTGCATGGGCTGGCATTGATAGTTTTCTCCTTTCCATTGCTGCAAACAAGAAAAGCAGCCACAAAGTGCTTTACTTCCTAGAATGCTCACTAAAGTAGGATATTAGTAGGATATTCGTTATTTATCTACATGTTTGTGTTGTGCAGGATAGTTACGAATTTAATGTACCTTTGGTATTTGACTAATTACGTGCTTGTTCTCAGGCTCCTTTGCGCAGGCTTCTTTATTGCAGTTCCTGCCTAAGGTCAGGCTCCGCACTGTCTTGCAAGAGAATTGGATAAATCCATCTAACGTGAAATGACAGACTTTGACATTTGGCTGGCACAGAGGGTTTTTAAAAGGATGTTGCCGACACATCAGTCAGTTTCTGTGTGATAAATACATTGTTTCCAAAATTTGAAAAATCAGCAATTTTTCAGAATAAAAGGTCATCACTGATTCAGACATGTATCCATGAGTGCTTATGTCTTTTTCCCTTTTTTTTTTTATTTCCTCCTTTTTATAACAGCAACTAGGTAATGAAACAGTAAGCTGGAAGCCAAATTTACCCTTTGACACAGAGCTCCTGTTGGTTAGAAACCACTGGGAGCCATATGCTTCTGAAGTTGAAATGTGTTTCTTTATGTTTAAGCTGTTTTAATGTAGGCTGTGATCCTGCAGTCATTTATGCAGTAAAAATTCCCATCAAATTCAACAGCAGCATGAGGATCAACAGTGGCAATTTTCTCTTAGTAGGGCTTCCAGCAAGAGGCTGCCTGCTGCTTCCAGCTATTGCAGGATGCAGCCTCACGCTGCTCACGGGACTGAACAGCTGTGATCACATTACATCCACCCAGTGGTCTTTCCACTCACTGCCTATAAAATGACAATGGATCAATTTTAAACTGACCCTGTTGACTCTTAAAGCCCTTAATGTAGAAGGAACTGGTTTTCTGTAAGCCCCCCACCTTTCATTTGGCTCTTGAGTCCTCTTAGTTGTCTTCTAGTCAGAGGTTGTTGGCTGGCAGGAATTCCGTTGTTGCAGCCCCAGTGGTTTGGTAACTTATTTCTTCTCAAACATCTCTGGTTTTTTATCTTTCCATCATTTTAAAAATGTTGTGGGAAACCCAGTTTGTGATACACCCTTCTCCCTCTCCTCTGCCCCCCAGAAGTGTGTTCAGTTTCAATTGCTCTTCTACAAAGCAGCAGAAATGTCCTGCCTCCTTACAGCATTTCGTAATGATTTTGTATAGTTTCACTTTTGAAATACAGAGTCATACAATAATTCAGGTCGAAAGGGACCTCTGGAGACTATCAGGTCTCAAAACATGGCCAGCTTCAAAGCTAGGTCAGGTTGCTCAGGGCTGTGACCAGTCAAGTTTTAAGTATCTCCAAGGATGGAGATTACACAGCCTCTCTGGGAAACCTGTTGTGGTGATTGACTGCACTCCTGGGGAAGACTTTCTTCTTTATATTTGATCAGAATTTTCCTTGCTCCAGCTGTGATTGTTGCCTCTTATCCTTTGACTGTGTATGTCTGAGAAGAGTCTGGCTCTTTCTTATCTATAACTACACTCTCTTTGATAACTGAAGACAGTAATAAGGTCCCCTGAAGCCTCCTCTTCTCCACACTGAGCAAATACCATCTTTCAGTCTTTCTTCATAAGGCATGTGCTTCAACCTCCTGGTCATTGTAGTGGGCCACTGCTGAACTCACTCTAGTTGGCAGATCTCTCTTATACTGAAGACACAAAATTGAATACAGTCTTCCAGGCACCTTTTGAGTGCTGGGCAGTAGGAATAATCACTGGACCTGCTATCCATGCTATTAATAGTACTGCCCAGTGTGTGGTTGGCATTCATTGCTGCACAAGTGCACTGGTTTCTCATACTCAGCATTTCTACCAGGACCAGGTCGGTTTCTGTAGAGCTACTGCCTAGTCAGTTGGTCCTCAGTCTGTGCTGATGCACTGTGTTGTTCCATCTCAGGAACAGTACTTCTTTATCTCTGAACTTATGTGAAGTTTGTCAGCCTGTTTCTTCAGCCTATCAAGGCCCTTTTGAACAGCAGCTCTGCCCTCTGACATATCAGCCAGTCTCCCTACTATGATATCATCAGGAACTTTGCCAAGGATGTGTTCCATCCCGTTCTCTAGATTGGTGATGAAGATGTTAAACAGTATTGGTCCCAATATATTTTTTTTCAGGTTTCCAAGTGTTTCCTTAGAGCTGGGAGCACCTTGGTAGGATAAATATAGTAATAATAATCTTGTAGCAGTATAAAATAAGTTTTACAAATGTTGAGATCCCATGTTAAGATGTGAGTTGGAAATGTTTTCACGGAAACTGAGCATTAATGAGACAAGACCTACTTTGGTAAATAATATATGTACAATAAATAAAAAAGGTTTGTCTGAATATTCCCATCTTAGGGAGACACAACTGAGACCAAACTTTTCAGATTGGGCCCACTTTGCACTAGAATTTTGTATTTACTTGTGGCTTAAAATGTGACTGCTTAAAAATACAGGAGGTGGCAATGACTCTATATTGCAGGCACAGACCTGTAACACTTGGACTTGGAGATGGGAGCTTTGCTACTGTAAACATTAATGAGGTATGTTCTATGCTCTATATGATACTGATAATTGAGTAGTTTCTAGGTGTGTTTAGGGGAAAGTAGAGAAAGCATATGGTTTGTTCAAAGGTACATAGGAAATTAAAGTTGCACCATTTGGCCAAAATTTGATCATCTGAGTCCCAGACCAACACTTCAACTTAGTATAAGGCATTAGCTCATTATCAATAGCAGACACCCAGGGAAGAATAAAAGAATAGTTTTGTGATGCTTTCCTTCTATACTTTTCCAGCATCCAGTGATCTCTGGCTCAGGAACTCTTGGGCCAGATAGGGTATTTTAGAATTTTAATAATACCTTACTGTGTTTTGTGATATCATTCATAGTTACATAAATAAATGAACTGGTTTCAGAGTTTTGGCACTTGGATTTCTGAAGTCCTTGGTAAATGGCAAGGTGCCTGGCAGTGGATTTTGAAGTGACCTTCTTTCATTGGAACAGCTTACCTGTTAGATACAACTACAAAGGCTCCGTAATAATGTTAGATACCTGACAATTAAATCACACTGAACTACCATGTCTCATGTCAAATGAAAATGAGTTTGGACAGATATTGACCTGTCTGTGCTGAATATCCTGGGTCTACTCAATTCACTGTGTGGTGATGTGTCATTTAATCACAATCACAGCAAGTAATGAGCATTTTTGTTGCTGCTGTTTGTTTCTCTTTTTCCCATACAGTCTCATTTTAGTGGTTGTTATAAGTTGAACTGACTGTTTCTGTTTGCCCAGAAGAAAATTTCCCACTGGCAGAAACATGAAAGCTATGGGGCAATATTAGGGAGAATTATTTCCTAATAGCATGGAAATTCATGTTGACCAGAGAGAAAGACATCATCACAGAAAGGGTGTTGATGACCATTCTATACTGTTTCTACCTTTGTTTTGCCTCTTTGTTCTTACCTTTGGTTCTTTCTTCACAGGCAATAGAAATGCTGCCTGTCGTGAATCTCACACTAGGTGACTAGTTCTCCAAAAGAATGTTTTGGAATTGTTTGTGCAGGAAATTTAATTAGATACTTGGAAAAAAAAAATGAAAACTTGTGCTTTTTGTTTCAGCATCTTGAAAGTGAATTTCAACTCAGGAGACCATGTTCTGAGGCTTTTACCTCACCATGGCTTCTAGAGCCTTAAGATCTCTGGCTTGAAGTCTTGAGAGTCCCTGACAATGATCCATCAGAAATGAACCTACCTATTTGTATTTCCACCAAGTATTTAATGGCTAGGCATGTGCCAAAAGAGAAAATGTTCTGGTTTCTTATTTTTGTACAAATGGTGCTGACCACTGTGGTGGGTTGACCC